>NW_026739562.1:6981752-7088203 GCF_022355385.1 Mustela nigripes | reverse complement strand
CCCCCCCCCACACACACACACTGCCAGAAGGCTTCCCCAACTGCACCGTCAATGCATCCATGGCCTGGCTGTCCTCTGTGTGGTGACTCAGGCAGAGGGAGACAACCTGAGGCTAATGGTCTTCACCCTGCTTCCAAGGAGCGGCTGGATAGGAGGGTGTCCCGGTTGGGGGCTTCACCTGATGTAGGCAAGGGGGAGTGCTGAGAGGCTGGTCAGATGTCTTCCCTTATCTGTGTCCAGCTGGCATGAGCATCTCCAGCCCCTGGAAGGTCAGCCTCGCAGAAAGCCGGTCAGGAAGAGCCTTCAGATCTCATTAATCATACAACAGTCCAGGCCACATGGCACCTTGGTGCTGAAGACCGTAGCCCAGCACTGCTTTGGGCCCTCAACTCAGGGCTCCCCAGAATGCGCAACAGTCTTCTGAGTCTAAGGACCTGGTCACATGCCTTCCGTGGCTGGAATTTCCATGCCTGTCTCCTCCTCTGACGGAGAAGATGCACCTGGGGTGTGGTGAGGAGGGGGTTCCTCTGAGCCAGCAAGTATGTGTGTCTGGTGGGCAGTGGGGAAAGGGGTCTGAAGAAGCTACTTCTCAGGCTGAAGTCCCGCGGGGGCTCCCTCGTACCCCTGTTGAAAGACACCAAGTCTGTTAAGAGCCCAGTATTTGGGTCAGACGCTCTTGGATTCAAATTCCTTCTTTACCACTTATATGAGTGATTAGCCAAATTTTTACACTTTAGAAGCCCCCTGCCTCCTCCCTCTCCGCTTCCTTCTTTCCTTCCTTCCTTACGATTAGCAGACGACTACACGTAGTACCTCATCTGGATGTGTCTGGAGTCTTGAAGGTGTGATTACCCTACGTTGTCCTACAAATGGACCTTGAGAACTTCTTCAGAGCAGGAGAGACTAGCCACTTGCATATCCTCGACGGAAGAATGGGCCTCCTCTTTCAGGCATGGTCCTCCCTTTTGATGGCCGCAGCTTCTGGAGGGATGCACATGGGGCAGTGAGACAGCGACGGGATAGCCTTCGCCCGCCAAATGGGCTGAGTCAACCCTGGGGATCAGTGAGGGGGGTGGCAGATGTCGTAGACCGATCACCAAGTTCCTTCATCTGAGGAATGGGAATAAAAAGAGCTCGGACCTCAGTCAGCCATGCACGTTCAGTGAGAGAACTGACGCAGAACTCAGGGTGCTAGGTGGCCAAGCCAAGGTTCCGTGGAAGGCGGTTAATTGTCCCCCTTCTCACAAACTCAGTCCCAGTGAGAGGGCTCGCCCCTGTGGAGACCGAGGGTCTGCAAGAGGGTGTCGGTGATTGGCTGAAGATATGCAAATAACGTATATGATGTCAACATACGCAGTCAATAGAAGGGGCGGGCTGTGGCTCAGGGCCATCTCACCAGCCAATCAGCAACAGCAACTGCGGATGGGTGTGGTCTGTCCCGGAGGAGGATGGAGAGCTTTAGCAGGTCCCCTGGAGACCTGCGCCCCAGGCGGGACCCTGGGGATGAAGAATTGTTTGGGCAGGCTCTGAACAGAAGAGCATCACTTTATTCACCCGTGACATGGCGATGGTCCCTCTTCCTATTTTTCTCATGGAGTAGGTGTAAAGATGAGGTGAGCTGAGGGACAGAACAGAGTTCTGAAGATGCAAGGCACAAAACGTTTTCAGTCTCCTGGATCCTGGGGCATTTGGAAAACCTGTAGAGCTGAGGCTCTGCTCTTTCAACTACTCAAATTTTCAAATTACAGTTTAGCCTTAGGATGAAAATATTTTTTTAAATATGACCTATTTGTGCACTTTATTAAATAAAGTATCCTTTAATATAAGTTGTATTGATGCTTTTGAAACCTACTGATGCCCCTTAGTTGTTTGTATTTATTTTCTTAAAGATATATTTATTTGAGAGAGAGGAGGGGGAGGGACGGGACAGAGTGAGAGAGAAAATCTGAGGAAGACTCCTTCCTGAGTGTGGAGCCCAAAGCACAGCTCTAACCCAGGACCCTGAGATCATGACCTGAGCTGATATTAAGAGCCAGCTGCTTAATTGACTGAGCCACCCACATGCACATGTTATGCTTTTTTTAAAAAAAGTTTTGGTCTCTTGGGGCTCCTGGGTGGCTCAGTGGATTGAAGCCTCTGCCTTCGGCTCGGGTCGTGGTCCCAGGGTCCTGGGATCGAGCCCCACATCGGGCTCTCCGCTTCACGGGGAGGCTGTTTCCTCCTCTCTCTGCCTGCCTCTCTGCCTACTTGTGATCTCTGTCTGTCAAATAAATAAATATTTAAAAAAAAAAGTTTTGGTCTCTTAACATCAGCCAGCATCTCATTACCGTCAGTGTGCCCACCTCTTAACAGTTTCTCCATCCTGGAAAACTTCCCACCTCTAATCTGTCGTGCATTTGGAAATCAGACCCTCGACTCTTTCAGAGTTATATGTAAACTGAAAGTAACTAGGTCTTGAGCAACAGGCTCTTGAACAAAGTGCATGAGCTCTATATGAGGGAGTGGCGTCCTTGCTTTTGGTCTTGGTATGAAACCCTGGAGGTACATGGTCAGGGCCTGTGGTCTTACCTACAAGGTCATCTCCTTCTCAAGGGCTCTTGTGGTTACAGCCTCCCTTGCTGCACCCCAGCCTCCACTTGCCCTCCCTCACCTGGTCTTCCTCAGCACCCCCCTGGCTGGATATCCCATCTACTGGTGGTCCCCGTCCAGTCCACCCCTCAGTGCTCAATCAGCTACTTTCCAGAAGATGCATGTGACCGCCTCCCTTCAAGGCTTGAAACCCTTATTTTCTCAAAATGAAGACGAACTCCCCAGTTTAGTACAACATTTCTCAAAAGACCACCTTTGGGGACCCCTCTAGCCTCTACTTCCACTGCTGCTCTGTCCCCCTGCCCTTTGCTGTAGCCACAAGGAAGCCCTAGAGTGTGCTGTGTTTCTCTGGTGTCACATCAATTGTTCTCACTGCTCTTACCCCACTTCTTCACCTGGGAAAATTCAGCCCATGTGTCTTGTCCTCCAGGAATTCTCTGTTGCCTCTTCTAGGTTTATCCAAATGTCTCCCCACCACTGCCTCATGGACAGTGATAATGGCTTAAATCACAGACGCCGGAGTCTGACCACCTGGTGAAGTCCCAGCTCTGTTCTTCATCACATGTGGCCTTCAGCAGCTGACTTGGCTTCCCCACCTGTAAAATAGGACTAAAAGCAATAGCTAGCTCATTGACATCATCATGCTTGGCACATTATAAGCCCCCAAATAGGGGGAGCTACTTTGCTTATCTGTCTCGTAATGATTGGTGTCTACTCTCCTGCACTAACCCCAAGCTTTTCAAGGGCAGGCACAGTCTTCATTCATCTGTATTTTTTTTTCTCCACAATGTCTGGTGCTGAAGCAGGCACACAGCAGCTGCTCAGTCACAGCCACACTCATGAATGGAAATCAAGTCCAACGCTGGCTGGGAGGGTCCTTCCACAGCACAAGTGAGCACCCAGTGCTGTGTGACTGAGTGTTCCTTGCCTGTCACTCTTCTCCCTTGAACCAGATGGTAAGTTCCTGAAGAAAAGGGTAGTGGGGGGGAGGCCGTCCCTTCGTCCTAGTGCCTGGTAGATGAGGGCTGGGGACCTGAAAGGTGACTCTGGGGGTGCTGTCCACGGTGCTGAAGAGAACTGACAAGTGACTAATTCTTCTGCCTGAGATGGATGCTGGGAGGTGGAGGGATTTGCCTCAGGGACGCCAGGAATGGATTTTTCATCTCCAAATCTCAGCCAGCACATTTTGTTCTGACATTTCCTTGGCACCTTTGCCAATGACGTGATGTTTCCTGTGCAGTTCTCTCCCCTGCCTTCCAAATTCCTTGGAGAACTGTCATGCTCCCCACCATCCTCTCCCACAGCTGTAGGCACCTCCAAACTTGGACGCTTCACCCAGAGACCCAGAGTGTTAAAGAGACTGAAGTGAGACTTTTCTTTGATAGAGAAGTTTTGGGGTGGGGTCGCCCGCAGGGTGGAGGTCACGGTGCTCCTATTTAGCTGAAGGAAATGTTTTTGGTTGAAGCCTGGAAACCAAATCCCCTGGCCCCACCTTCCTCCCACTGACCTCTCAGCCACACGGCAATGGTGGCGTCGCCATTATTCCCATTTCCCAGATGAGAAAATGGAGGCCCAGAGGGGCTAGGAGACCAGCGTGAGGCTCAACCGCCGTCTCCCTGCCACGGTCAGCATGAAGACGGGGAGAGGTGTACAGACTGGACTGGAGTTCCTGAAGCAGGCCTAGTAGAGGATCTGTTTGGAAACCATGCTGTCTTCCTTCCTCTCCTGGAGGAAACAATCCTCACATTTTAGAGCGGGGAAGAAGCATCTTTGCTCACGCCACCCGGTGTGATTCCACAGCCTTCAAGCACCTTCTCCTGAGAAGATAATGGGAACAACGATGAAAATCAAAGCCAGCGAAGTGGCTGCCTGGAAGGCGCCGGGAGCTGCTTAGCAAGCGTGGAGAGAGGCTGCGCTGAATGGGGGATATTAAAGACATCTGAGGATACCTCTTATCTCCTGAGAGCACACAGCCAGGCCTGGCCAGGATAACAAAAGCCCCACTGGACTCCATCCAGGGCACCCGGGCTCCAATCCCAGTCCCACGGCTTCGAGCTCTGGGATCACAGTTTGAGTCTGCTGTGATCGGAGAACCTCCCTTCCAGACTGGAAACACCTGAGAGTGTTAAGATAGCATGAGTGAGATGAGCACGGTGCCTGGCACATAGTAGGTGCCCAATAAATGTCAATTCCCTTGTCAGTTCTTGTCCTTCCACCCTCACTAGTGTTTATTTGTTGAGGATTTATTGAGCACTTACTCTATGCCGGGGGCTGTTCTGAGTCCCGGGGATCTGGCAGTTAAGGCACTAGGTGCCTGCTCTTGTGAACTTTACGTTCTACTTGAGGAGTCAGAGGAAAAGAAGCAAGAAAATGGTAGCTATTTGGAAGTGCTATAAAGAACACTGAGCATTATTTTGATAGGAGGTGGAAGGTGGTATCTCCTCTTTAGATATGAGAATTGAGGGGGAGGCTTCTGAGGAGATAACAATGAGCAGAGACCTGAATAAGGATCTGGAGGGGAGAGCATTCTAGACAGGGGGAACAGTCGGTGCAAAAGTCCTGAGGTAGGTGTAAACCTGGTGCCCTGAAAAGAAGGCCAGTGTGACTAAAGTGTAGGCAGCAAGACAGGAGATCACAGAAGATGAGGTGGGAGAGGTGGGCAGGGCTCCACTCAGCTAGGACCTTAAGGGGCCTGGTGAGCCTCTTACTACTTATATTATCATCTCCCAGCCTTGATGGTCCTTCAGGTCTTGGAAACTTTTCTACTTTTCAGAGTCTGTTGTTAGGCTATAAAGCCAGTTCACTAGGGGGGGGTTTTAACCTTAGCAATGAACCTCCACCCTAGATTCTGACCTTAAAAGTCAAAACAAGAAAGGTCCTTGGCGATAGCTGCAAGTTAGAGAGACTTTCATTGTTCTGGTGGATCCCCTGAGGCCCAGAGACAGAAAATGACTTGCCTGAGGAAATACCATAAGTAACAGACTCTACCAATTAGGATTATAAGCCTCTACAAGTGACAAGGAAACCCCAAATCAGCGATTTTAAAAGTTTATTTCTCTCTCCGGTAAACAAAGAGAGGGAAGCATTCTAGCCTATTACAGTAGCTCCACAATCATCAGGGACCTAGGCTGCTCCTAATTTGCTCTACCATCTTTAACATGTGATTTCCACCTCATGACCCAAGGAGGCTGCCGTAGGTGCGGCCATCATGTCTGCATTCCAGATTAGAAAATAGAAGGGTTGAGGGACACCTGTGTGGCTCCATCAGTTAAGTCACTATCTTCAGCTCAGGTCATAATCCTGGAGTCCTGGAATCAAGTCCTGAATCAGGCTCTCAGCTCCCTGGGGTGTCTGCTTCTACCTCTGACCTCCCCTCTCATGCTCTCTTTCACTCTGTCTCTCTCAAATAAATAAATAAATAAAGTCTTTAAGAAAAAAAAGAAGAAGAAGAAGAAAGAAAGAAAGAAAAGAAAACAGAAGGGTTGAAAAAGAATGTGCCCTTCCCAAAAAGGACATGCCTCAGGTGCAATCATATCGCATTGGCCAAAATTTGGTTATATGGCCACACCCACCTGCAAAGGAGGCTGGAAATGCAGTCTTTACTCAGGACAGCTATGTGCCTAGCCCAGCATTAGGGCTGCCATTCATCAGGAAGAAAGGGAGAACAGATAACGAGGGACAGCTGCCCATCTCTGTCACAGTGACAACGTGGGGACTGAAACCCACATGCCCTGTCACTCTAGTGTTCTCCACACTGCCCTTTGCCCCAGCCAGCCCCCCACTGTGATGAACAAATAGCAGCCAAATGTAGGGGAGCCTCTGCGGAGAAGGGCCTGGAGGAAGTAGAGGTTGGAGGAGGGGTGCCAGGGGACAAGCCATGACAGAGGGAGACCCAGCTGCTGGGCCCTCCCCCATGGCTTTCACTGGGCTAGCAGCTGACCCTGAGGGCCAGGGCAGGGAGACATTGCTGTCACCTCCTTTTGGGGAGGCAGCTGGTGCTACAGTTCCTGACAGTTCCGCATTGTTCCCAGTGGACATTGTGGCAGGTTGGTGGGATCCCGCTGTGGCACCCGGTGGGGGAGGAGGGAAGTGGTTCAGCAGCTGGCAAGGGCGGCCTGCCTTGTCCCCACCCCAGGCAGCTCTCCCTCCCGCAGGCTTCGACAGGGGGCAGGGCTGGCCTGTGCTCCTTGCTGGGAGATTTCCTTTGTCGGCCTTCCTCTTGGCCTCCCTGCCTCGGCTTCTCCCCCAGGCCTCCCCTCCTCTCTCTGCTGTTCTCTTTTGGTCATTTATGCCTTTTCCCCAGAGTCTTTCTCTCCTCTCATCTCTCCTCCCCTTCATTCCTTTCTTTCCACATTTTCTTTCTTCCCGCCTCTTATCTTTCTTTTCTGTCAGAATCCCTCCCCTCTCCCCTGCCCTTTTGGCTGTCTACCCTGCACGGTGGAGTGCCCCACTCTCTGGGGGCTGCCCTCCTGCCAAGGGTGGGGCTGGGACAGAGCACAGCCAGGAGCAGCCTGGGTGGCAGCTGACCCTGCTGGCCTGGGGCTCCAGCTCTCCCCCAGATGGGGACAGGGGCCTCTGTTCGCTGAGCTCCAACTCCATGCTAGCCACCAGGATAGCACTGAAATTCACTGACCTCACCACAGATCACTGAGGCTGGTGACCATTGTTCCCACATTATGGCTAGGGAAACTGAGGCACACAGAGGCAGGGCTGTCAGAAGTCACACAGTAAAGGCTGAGAGCCACAACAAGGTGGGCAGCCCTCACTTCTGACCTGGGCTTGCTTCTCCAGCCCACCTCGGATTCATCCAGCACAAGCCCAGACCGTGGGGGATGCTTTTCAGACCCCCCTCACTGAGGCACTCCTGAGTCGCCCTGGGCTGTGTGCCTCCTTATAGCCTCGAGCTTAGGAAACCTCAGGCATCTTCCTGGGTGCTGGGTGTGTCAGCCTCAGCAACACCACATTCAGCCCAGCTGTTAACTGGGGTGCGGTGTGGGGAGCATGCACAGGGCAGAGTGCATGGGGGGGGGGCTTGGAATGTTCTGGAAATGTGGCTTCTTAAGAGGACTGGTAGTATCTGGGTTCGCTTATTTTTTAATAAACATTTCTTTAAAATATGTATATGTTTAAGACATGATTTGAATGTACATAGTATGTTTCCCAATAAAAAGTACACATTAACAAGTTAACATAAAAAGGAAAACAGAAGCCAGGTCCTTGCTGAATGCCCAGAAATTGACTCTGGACGTATTCCTGGCACCAGTCCCGCTGAGACCTGCACAACAGCACCAGGCCCTGAGCAGCCGTAGCTGGTTCTTGGAGTCTGGAGGGGGTGACCCTAGAGGGAGGGGACCAGACAAGCCAACTGCCCCCCCCATTCTGGACCCTCCCCACTCACCTGGAATCTTTGACCCAGGCCCTGGCTCCATCTCCTTTGGGGAGAAGTGGGGGGTGGGGACGGGCTTGGAGTGTTTATTTAGGGACATCGCTGTTCTTACCATGGTTGGGTTTTGTTGTTGTTGTTGTTGTTGTTGTTTTGTTTTGTTTTAAATGTGCCTACAGCTAGGGCGCCTGGGTGGCTTAGTGGGTCAAAGCCTCTGCCTTCCCTCAGGTCATGATCCCAGGGTCCTGGGATGGAGCCCCATGAGCTCTCTGCTTAGCAAGGGGCCTGCTTCCTCCTCTCTCTCTGCCTGCCTCCCTGCCTACTTGTGATCTCTGTCAAATAAATAAAATCTTTAAAAAAAATGTGTCTACAGCAGACTTCATCTCTGGGATGACCAGGGCATCAGTAGCCAGAGGGCAGCCTGGACAGGAACTGGGGGAGAACAGGTAGACCAGAAGACCAAGAAGGCAGGTCCTGAACAGCCTTGGGACCACCTTTCCCCTGACTTTAAGAAGAAAGAGACAAGACACAGGAGACAAGGAGCACCTGGGGGGAGCCGTGGGGAGCACTCGGGGAGCAGGCATTCATCCAGCCTGTTAGTGACCTCGTGGGGAGGTCAACTTGCAAGTCCCTTTGTATCTCCCTTTAAGTATTTTCCTGCCCCTGAACTTGGCACCTGATCTGCCTCCAGCCTAGGACCATCTTTGGTTCTTCTGATGTCAGACCTCAATCTTCAGGTCTTCAAACCACGCCCCCTGAGCCGGCTTTTTCTCAGCTTGGCTTTCCCTCCCTGTGGCTGCCTAAAGGAAGGGCCACCTCTCCACACCCCTGTTTATGAGTCACCCCATTGTCTTGCTGGATCAATGAGGCTTGCTGATCGCTGGATAGAGCGGTGTAGGGGCCTTCGGACAGGATTCTGTTGTCTTTAAACAGCATATTCTGTTTTCTGTTCGCTTTTTTGCAGCTTACAGTAGAAAATCCCAATGGTACTTCTAAAAAATTGGATTTACCTAAGCTTTTGGAAGCGGTTCATTTATTTAGCATGTGAACTCTATACTCGCAGAGATAGGTTAATCCCAGCCATTGTGAACACTGGAGAATGATTTCTGAAATGTAGCCAAGCCGGAAAATGTACCATTTCACCAAAAGAATAGGGTTTGGCTTTCTGGTTCTTTTTCTTCAGTGAAGCTTCGTATAATTTTAAGTGGCCTGAGTTTTGATTTCCAAACTTTTAACCTTGTGGGCTTTTAAACTTTAAACTTTTAACCTTTAAACCCTTTGAAATGGTAAAACTGAAATAGAACAACATCGGCTTGGTCAATAAGCAAATTCAATTTGAGAGTATGAGGTTAATTTTCATTTCCTTGGTTTTTGATCGCCAAGAAAAGCAACACAAGATTTCCTGCTTTTTAATTTCCCAGATGATTTATAGATTTGGCAACAACACTATTTATGGGGAAACATCAGAAGAAAACAATCTTTCTGCATTAACAAGAGGAATTTCGAAAGACATCATGCAATGGATAGTCTTCTGTGTTTGTGGTCAGATCTCTCCCGGCTTGAACCTTGCAAGGGATTTCCCCGCCCCGGACCCCTTGCTTTTAGAACAGAGCCTGAGCTCCTTGGGGGTCCACAGGCCCTATAAGTTCTGGCTTCCATGACCCTTCTTTGCTCATCTTCTGACCCCAGCACTCTGTGCTCCTGTGGATCAAACTTTACTAGTTTCCTAAAAGAAAAAAACTAGCCCTGTGCTCTCTCCCTCCTGGTGCTTTGCACGTCCTGTTCTCTCTGCCGGGCTTGCTTATGGCCCCTACTCGCTGCCCATCAGTCTCTCCTTGCCCAGCCTACAGGTCACTACTTCCAGGAAGCCTTCCCTGACACTCCTGAATGAGTGTGTGATGTACACTGCTGCTCTGCTCAGACAGCTTCCCACACAGTCCCACGTGTTCTCTATCACAATGCTTATGATATTGCTAGCAATTCCTCAGTTTCTTGTCTGATTCCATCACTAGGCTCTAAGTTCTGGGGGGCAGGCATCATGTATTTTGCTCACTGCTGGGTTCCTAGGGTCTGTTACGGTGTTTGACACATGGTGGGTGCACAGTTAGGGCTGGGGGAACGAATGAACACGTGGCCAGGATCGGATCGATTTCCACCAAATGCTGGTGTCGAGTATCTTAAAATTTATCACCCATAGTTCTTGGATGGCTTTCTCTTAGTTTTTAATTTGGTCGTGCACTCCTGGAGCTGCTCAGTTATCTACCCACCTCTCCATCCCTCCCTCCTCCCCTTCCTCCTGCCCTCCCTCCCCGTATTTCTTTTCTTTTCTTTTTTTTTTTAAACAAACTTAAACTGGCTCTTTTTTTAAAAAATATTTTATTTATTTATTTGACAGAGAGAGATCACAGGTAGGTAGAGAGGCAGGCAGAGAGAGAGAGAGAGAGGGAAGCAGGCTCCCCGCAGAGCAGAGAGCCCAATGTGGGACTCGATCCCAGGACCCTGAGATCACGACCTGAGCCGAAGGCAGCAGCTTAACCCACTGAGCCACCCAGGTGCCCCCCCCCCCCCCGTATTTCTATGGCTAGGCAGAAACAATGTGGTTGAAGTTATAGTAAGTCTTAGGGAAAGAAGAAAACCAGGATGTCTGATGTTAATGCCCGAATATAGATCAGACTCAGAAAATTGGAACCACGTTGCAGACACACCTAGGCAGGGAATACCAGAGAAATGGATCACCCAGCTAAAGTCATTCAAGTCTCACACAGGCACAGTGAGCCCATAAAAACAGACTTTCACTCCCCGCCCCACTTTCCTCTCTTTCTTCTTTCTCCGTTCCTCCTTTCTTCTTTCCTTCACCAAGCCTTTGTGGAGACCTTTTTCTGGGTCAGCCCTTATATTGCGGACTGTTGCATCAGACCAGATTTCAGCCCTGAAGATGCTCTGAATGCATAGGGGATCCTAGAGTAGGTACAAAAAAATGATACAAAAGGCACTAAGTGTCCTGGGCCATGAGAGAGGCTGAGGTAGGGCGCCTGGGTGGCTCAGTGGCTTAAGCCTCTGCCTTCGGCTGAGGTCATGATCTCAGGGTCCTGGAATTGAGTCCCGCATCGGGCTCTCTGCTCGGTAGAGAGCTTGCTTCCTCCTCTCTCTCTCTCTGCCTGCCTCTCTGCGTACTTGTGATCTCTCTCTCTCTCTGTCAAATAAATAAATCTTTTTTTTTAGCTTTTTTTTTTTAATAAATAAAATCTTTAACAAGAGAGAGAGGCCAAGATAGTGTTTCCTGAAAACCTGGAGGGAGGTTGCATGGAGAAGGGGATATTTGAACTGGATCTTGATGGATGGGTAGGATTTAGATCCATGAGAGAGAGGGGAGAACATTCTAGAAGGAAGAAATTAAAGGAGCAAAGGCACAGAGGTGGGATAAATCAAGGCAGGTCCAGGGAATCTGGCAGTCTGGGCGGGGAAGGCAGTGGGAAGAGGATACAGAGAGAGTTTAGGAAGGGACTTGGTCCAGATCACAGCCCCTGCCTTGGTGGCCAGCTGAAAATCATAGACTGGGTAATGAATTCATCTTACATTGCCTCTTTGGAGCCTATTGTCTCTTCCCTGATGGTCTATGGTAGCACTTGGCCTGCTCCACCTGCCGCCATCCTTGGCTGTCCTCCCCTGCCCCTGTAGGCCACAGACTCTCCCTAAAGGAACATTATCATGGTGCCCCTCCCTTGCCTATAGTCTTCCATGGCTCCCTTTTGTCCTGAGCATAAATTCTAAGCTCTTTGTCTTGGACTCAAGCACCCCCCCACCCCACACACATATACACTTTACTCCCCCCACCCCAGCTCTCCTAGGCTTCCTGGGGCTGCTTTCATTTTCTTTAATGGCTCCTTCCATGTTCCTCCGCCTGAGATAGCCTTCAGCTCCCACAGCCCCCACTGGTGCGGGACCCCCTGCAGATTCTGAAGGCTGGGGACAGATACCCGAGTCCTTGGGGATGCTTTACCCCTTCCACAGGCTCGCACCTGTTGTCACCTGTTTATCTGGTGCCCCCACTGGACCTGGCGTCCAAGGGCAGGAGCTAGAAGGCCTTATACTGGTGGGGGTGGGGTTCCTCTCCCCTCCCCCACCCCCCAGTTTCCCAGCTACCTGTGTTCCCAGAGGCTGGAGGAGGCCTTGGGGTGGGGAGGGGCAGCTGTCACCACGGCTTAGCCTGAAGGTGTGAGGGGGACAGATGCACTTGCGGGGAGGCCCTGGGAGGTCTGGCAAGCTCTGAGGCTTCCTTCGGTCTGGCAGGAGTGGAGGGTGAGACTGGGACACCCGGCCAAGCAGCAGTCAGAGACCAACCCTCGGAATCTGGGTGGGAGGGAGCCACCTCTGGGGGGATCTGGACGAGGAGCACCTGTGACTTTGGACTCTGCATCCATTTTGCCCTTTCTCCCAGTTTCTCTAGTTATTTTTCCAGCTAGACCCGCCTGGGGCTATTTCTGCTTCCTCCTTGTTCGGCTGCCTGAGCAGCCTTGTGGCTTTAATTGGCCCATTTTCTGCCTGCTGGAAAGATGTTTCCCTCCTTGTCCCGCTGCCCACCGCCCCCCACCACCCAGGAGACCTGAGAGTAAAAGCTAGAAGTGAAGCTAATTACGGAGAGAAAGCCAGACAGACAGCCCAGGAGAGAGAAAAGGGCATGGAGACAGAGACAGAGAGGCAGATGGACGGAGAGGTGGGGACAGAGACAGACAGAGGCAGGGCTCAGCGGAGGCGACACAAGAGAAGAGTGGAGAGGCTGGAGACCTAAGACAGAAAGAAAGGCAGGAGGTAAGAATGAGGGAAAAACAGAAGGACAAAGAGACACAAAGAAGCAAACAGATGGATTTGTGTCTCTATTTGAGCGACAGGAGAAAGAGGCAGCCCCCAGGGTGGGGGGGGCAGGGTCTCGGGGTCGGGGCGCGGGGGTGGGGGTGGCAAGCATTGGTACAGAGGTCCGCAGCAAGCATTGCACTTCTCTGGGCTGGAGTGCAGGGCAGGGGAGATGCATCACAGTGTCTCCCATCTGCAGGGGACGGGTGGCAAGGAGGGCCCCGGCATCTTTATTTGTCAGGGGTAATGTCTTACAAGAGGTGCGGAGGGAGGGAATCATTACTGGGAGTTGTGGGGCTCTGAGGTGGCCAGCTCTCTCTCCTCTTCCATTTTATTTTATTAAAGATTTTATTTATTTGACAGAGAGAGAAAGAGATCACAAGTAGGCAGAGCAACAGGCAGAGAGGGGAAAGCAGGCTCCCCACTGAGCAGAAAGCTCCGTGCAGGGCTCCATCCCAGGACCCTGAGATCATGACCTGAGCCAAAGGCAGAGGCTTAACCCACTGAGCCACGTGGGTGCCCCATCCTCTTGCATTTTAAATGAGTTAGGGTAGCAGTGGGCAAGGCTTTCCGCCCTTCCTTGTTGCTGATTCCCGAAACAAACATTTACTTACTGACCTCCTACTAACCATGCCCAGCCTCCTCTTGGGGCTTTGCAGATAGAGGTGATGAAGGGAAGCGGCTGCCCTCCTGCTTGAGGCCCTGCTGACATCAGGGGGTCAATGTTTAGTGTCTACTGAATATGCAGAACAGAGGAGAAGCACCCCAGCCACCTTCACTATACCCTGGTATTTGCTGTAGGCGGGTGAGTCCAGAAGAGGGAGTCCTGTCTTCCACCTGGGGCAGTCAGGGACAGCTTCCCAGAGGAGGCAACACTGGAGAGAGCCTTGCAGGCTTTCGGGAGTGGAGAAGGCAGGGAAGGAATGCCGGGTCTGAGGGAGACGAGGAGGGTCTGGAATGGGGGAGGGAGGCCCATGGGTGAGTGGGTGGGCTTGCCCCGGAACCCACGGCCACAGAAGCCTTGAAAAGAGCCCTGTGCAACGAACTCTGAGACCAGCTCGTCTAGGGGTCTCAAACTCAGGGGCCCTCAGGGACCATAGGATAGATAGCTGGGGTGAGACAGAAAATGGTGGGAACTGGGCACACCGGGGTGCACCTTCAAATTGCAATTTTTTTTTTTTAGATATTTATTGAATACACCTCAGGGAGTGGTGGGCAGGACAGTAAAGTTGAAACTGTCTGCCAATTTTGCAATTTTTTAAAAAAATACGGTGTTGGTCAAAAGAAATGGCTAGCCAGATTGGTCCCTCTGTCCTCCCTAGGTACTGACCTCTGACCTCACCCTCCTGTACATTTCACAAGGGGGAAACTGAGGCCCCGGGTGACCAAGAGATTTGTCCAAGTGTGAGGCCCTTGTAGTCATTATCTAGTTGGGTTAACACCCTCATTTGCCAGGCCAGGAACCGGTCTCAGAGAGGTGAAGTTGCCAGCCAGAGATCACACAGCTGCAGGGGGAGGGAGAGCCGGCCACTTCCTCAGGCAGCATTCCTTTCAGGAAAATGACTCAGCCCCTTCCAGAACCAGCTCCCGCCCTGAGGGAAGTAGAAACCCAGGAGGAGAAGGGAACCGCTAATTGCCTGAGCAGACTAATTGGCCGTGGGAGGGGGAGGTGGGCCGAATGAGAGGGTAAGAGCCAGCAGGGGGCGGGTGTTGTTGTGGGGGGGGACAGTGAGGCAGCCCCAAGGGAACGTGTGCTCTGGCTCAGGGACTCAGCTGACTGAGACCCACAGCTGCCAACCAGCTTCTGGGCAGGGGCCTGGGCCTGAGGGGGAGGGAGCTGGGAGGGTTGGGGGAGGTTGGGGGCCCTGCTCTGCCTCTAAGGCCCAGATCTCCCCCACCTGGGGCCTGCTGAGCTGCTGATTACCTGCCAAGCTGGACTTTAGAGAATAATCATTGCAAGAATAATAATGTCTCCCACCGGCTCTGAGCTTTTAATGTGTTCAGCTACTAGCAAGTAGCCTGGTCTCATCTGGAGAGAAAGGGCAGTGGGGTTTGTGGCTGTCCCCAAGAACAGGAAAGAGTCCAACAGAGGTCAAAGACAGCTGCATTTACCAGCCTGAGTCTGTTTCCTCGACTATAAGGAGCCGTTGTTCCCTGCCCCCCGTGTATCGACCTCTCCCATGTTCTCACCCCACGCCCCACCCACCACCCACATACTCGTCCTTACAGTCCAGAGCCACAGAACTGTTGGTCTAGCTTTCTGAGGTCTCAGCCTTCGTTCTGCATCAAATGCCAACCTGTTCGAGGCTCAAGACTTCCCCGTGAACTGCTTTGCATCCTACAAAACCCAGTACCAAGGGTGCCTGGGTGGCTCAGTGGGTTAAAGCCTCTGCCTTCAGCTTGGGTCATGATCCCAGGGTCCTGGGATCGAGCCCCGCATTGGGCTCTCTGCTCAGCGGGGAGCTTGCTTTCGCCTTTCTCTCTGCCTGCCTCTCTGCCTACTTGTGATCTCTGTCTGTCAAATAAATAAATAAAGACTAGAAAAAAAAAAAAAGACAAAAAAAAAAAAAAACCCAGTACCACCTTCTCCGTGAAGCCCTCCTGGATTATCTCCCCACAGGGTTAATCACTCCCTTCTCCGGGCTGCCACTAATCTGTGTACATCACAGGAAGATAGTCTATCTCCACCTGTCTCTCTTGCCTTCCCCCAGGTCTGGAGCTTCCTTGAGACCAGGGAGACTGGACCTTACTCACCGCTGGATTCCCAAAGCACAGCACAAGCCCAGCCCCCAGTAAGTACTTAAGAAACAGTTCTTTGATCCAGGGGTCCCACCAGCCTTATGGGTGGTGTTTTCTATGTCTGTTCCCTCCAGTAGTCTGGGAGCCTCTCTGGAGCAGGGCTGAGCCCTACTTGTCTTCATATACAGTACCCAGGAGCCCTGCTTCTCTTCACATACAGTACCGCAGCAGAGGGAGTCTTCAAGAACGGCTGTTGGGTAGATAAATGAACCAAGGCCTGGTGCTTTGTTCATTGTGAAGCAAATCAAAGCAGAAGGAAAGACAAAGGAAGGAATCCCTAGATGGGAAAAGCAGATGAACCACCATTCAGAGTTTGTCCTTGAGGGGGAGGGTATTATCTGCCTGCTTGTCCGCGCACAGATGTCTGTGTCTGTGTATCTGGGTGTCCTCTGCGGGACTGTGTGCGCGGGCAGGTCAGTGTAGCTGCAGTTTGCTGGCGAGTGTGGTGTACGGGTTTACTGTACTATTGGGTGCGAGTGTCATGTGTCTAGAGTTGGTGGGTAAGTCGTGTGCGTGTAACTGTACATGTGTCTATGGTCTGTGTGGGGGTGTGTGCCTACATGTGTGAGTGTGTGTAGGCGGAGTGTTGCATCAGGGTTTAGAAGACGAAGTAGGAGGGAGAAGAAAATACAGAACTTGAGATTGTCAAATGCTAAGTGCAGACAGTGAGAACGCACAGGTGTTCCGAGCAGACACCTGCGCACAGACCCCTCAAATCCCATCCCCAGTGTGGACTCCATTCATTCATTCCTTGCTCCCCACTGGGCCCATGTGGACTCTGCTGGGTTCCCACTGGTTGCTCGGGACCTGATGGGTCTCCTTCTCCCAGGAGTGCTGTTCTCCTGGGAGAAGACAGACAGTAAACAGTCACAGAAGCGCATGCTCGGTCAGGACAGGGGTGGGGGGTGGGGGGCGGTGGTGTGGAAGCACCAAGGAGGGACCCCTATGGCAGCTGGGAGGTCAGAGCCATTTCCCAGAGGAGGTGCCTTCCCAGCAGAGCCCCAGGACAACTGTCTGGCATGTGTGGCTGCCATGGGCCTCCGTGTGGGGCTCCCCGCCCCTCCTCCCCTTGCTGGAACCCCCGCCTTTGCAGGCACCTGCCTCACTCCTGCTGTCCATCCTCCCAGGAGGCCCTACAGGGAAGAGGACTGTTCTAAATAAGGAGAGGAAGAAAAGGCCAGGGCTGAGCGAATGTGGAGGGCTCCTGGCACTTCCTCTCCTTGGCAGGACTTGGGCCACAAGCCCCTGGCTTCTGGAGCAGTGGGCACGCTGGTGTGGATGTGTTTGCATGTGCTCAGCCTAGCTCTTAGCCTCACGGCTCCAGGAAGACAGAGGAACATCTGCCATGGTCTCCCTCTGCCCTGACTCCCCAGCAGGGCAGGGATGGCTGCTAGAGGCTCAGGAGGCTGGACAGACTTGCAAATTCGATAGCCAGTGTGGACCAGAAGCCTGATGTGGTTGACGAGGGCAGCTGGTCAACCGACCGGACACTGGGAGAGAAAAGATCAGGCTTCTCTGACTGATATAATTTTAAATCCTTATTCACAGGCAGGCCTAGAATTCATTTTTTTTTTTTAATTTCAAGAAAAAAAGCTTGATAGAATTAATGTGATGTAATACATGAGGCAGAATCCTGAAGGCTTTCAGTTCCCCTCAGTGCTCCTGTCTCTCACTGAGCCCCTACCATGCACCTGGATCCGTGTGGCACTCACAGAGCTGGGGAGCCGCGACCCCCAGGGGGACCGCGGCAGCCCGGATGCGACTCAGGCCCCTGCCTGGGCTGCAGACCAAGGGCAGGCTCCGTGTGCTTGCAGGAGAATCTGGACGAGCTTCCTGGAGAAGGTACTATTCGAGCAGCACTCTAAAGGAGGAAAGATGTTTCTGAGGAAGAGATCAGCATGTTCAAAGGCCCAGAGGTGGGACTAGGCAGGAAGTTATTCAACAATAGTTAGCAGCACCCTTTCGCCCAAATATGGGCCAGTCCGGGGAGGCATGGGATGTGGCAGTGAATTCAAATGGGAGGACCTCAGGGCATCTCCAGGCTCCGGTCTTCTGGGACCTGTGCTGTGGCCTTGCTCCGTTCCCTTCTCCTCTGTGTGAGCTGGTTTGCGGCTGATGGAACCAGACAGTGGAAATGGGGCAGCCGGGACTGAGATGTGGGGTGTGCTCGTCCCTGCCTGCTGTGCCCTGCGGCGCTGGCCTTTAGCTCCTGGCAAGCTTCTGTGCTGTCGGTTTTGAGGCTGCGTGATGTGGTGTAGAAGGGCTCAGGCCAGGTTCAGAGCTCAGCTCAGCCCTACACTGACTGAATATTATAAGGTCCCTAAGTTTTTTCTGCCATGGAGACAGCATGAACTCTCATCAGGGTGCCATTGCGAGGGTTCAGTGAGCTCGTACCAGGCACAGGGTCCCTAGCCCCGACCCCCACGCCGGTGTTGCTGCATATGGGGCTCGAGGCAGCCACTGTCCCTGGATTGCTGCCTTACCTGGTTTAACCGGCTCTCCCCACTGGAGATGGGGACAGTGCGTGCGGGAGACGCAAAGTCGTTCCCGGGGTCTCAGTGACTAAGCAGAGCAGGAGTTCACCGTCGCCTGAGTTCACTGTTCCCAGAGCTTGAGGCATTGCAGCAAGTTATGGGCATGTGCTTGTTGGGACAATCCTCTAAGTGTTCAAGATGGAAACTCCATCGTCCCACTTTGTGAAGGGGCGAGCTGATCTCCAGTCCCTTCCAGCTCTGCTGACTGTGACTGTCGCCCCCAGTGCTGGCCCAGGGGAGTTAGTTAGTCCTGGCCGTAGGGAATGGTCACTAACCCCTCTTCTCCAGCACACAGTCTGTCTCCCCCATCCTGGGGCCTAGTGTGTCTACAGTCTCTGCTGCACGGCTCCTCCCTGTGCTCTCCCTGGCCCTTACTGCCACCTCTTCTCAGGAGTTCTGGCTCCAGCCTAGGGTCTGGGAATTCTCAGGGCAGACTGTGGGCCCCTCAGGATACCTGCTCTGGGCTCTGGGTGGGCCAATTCCAGCAGCCTATGTATGTGAGCCTTCCGGGACACTCTGGAGCCAGATGGCTTGGGTCTGAGGGGCCTCAGGAGAGACGAGACCTCCTGCTTTGCAACCAGAACCTCTTCCAGATCTGCCCTGGTGCTCCCCGTCCTGGGTGGGGGACAAGACCCAAGGAGGAGTTTCCAAGGTGTGGTTCAAAGCCCACCTGCCCCAGAATGACCTGGGGCTGGGGGAGGGGCAGGCTCATGAAACATGCCATTGTCCCCACCTTGCAAGGGCAAGTCTGGGGTGGGGGGACCCTGGTGAACTGGGAATCCGCATGGTAACAAGCTCCCCCGGTGAGCCCTGTGCATTCAGGTTGGAGAAGCTTGGGGTCCAGGGGCAACGGGGCTGGGGAAGCCCTTGGTATCAGGAATCCTAGTACAGTTTGCGTCTCAACGCCCCACTTCCTGGAAGACGCCAGGGAGTCAGTTTGTCCCGATGAGCAAGCCTGCGGCTGAGCCTTCTCTTCTCCCCAGCTGCCTACACTGCTCACACATCCCCGCAGTTTCTAAATTCAAAATGGGGCCATTTGAGCTGTGTGTCAACTCTCTTTCCCTAGGCACCAGCCTAGGGAGGCTGCCCACTTGGGAGGCGTCCAGGGTCCCCTTCTTCTGAGGCTTACAGGCTGGGCACGAGGAAGGCACGAGAGAGCCCACCGCAGGCCAGGGGTGCTGGCTTTCCTGGCCTAGAGCCTGCCCCTGACTTTCTGGACCTAGCAAGGGTCTTCTAAGCCCCTTTTCCCAGAAGTCCTGTGCTTTTCCTCCATCCCCAGTGATAGCTGGGGTGCCAGCGGGCTCACCTGCTGGGGGACACCTGTGGTGGTGGTTCCTGGGGCTGGTGCTGGTGGGGGGTGGGAGAGTCTGACACCCACTCTGGCCCCTGCAGATGGTCCAAAGCTTTACTCACTCAGCAAGCCTTCCTTAACACCTGCTGAGTGTGGCTTGCTGTGCTGGGTGCTGGAGTGGGGAGGGTGGGGGATGGGGCACTGTTTGGGGGCGTAGAAAGAAATAGAAGACTGGGGGAGTGGAGAAGCCCACACGCAGGTTTAGAACAATCACTGAGCAGACTGCCAGGCAAAGCGGAACACACTCATCTAAATCCAGGCTGCATGCTTATTCGGCAGGCCCCCGAGGGAGGGGGGCGCAGGGGTGGGTGGGGGATGGGTCTCAGAGGTGTAGGATGTATGCTGGGGTGGAGGGGCAGGAAGGAGGCAGGGCAAACAGGACTTGAGTTCTAGTCCTGTGGCTCCCGTGCTCTTGCTGCGTGGCCTTGGGAAAGTCCCTTATCCTCTCAGAGTTTCCCTTTCCCACACTCCGGTCCCTTCTTCCATCTATAGGCTCTGGAAAATGGCAGACTTAAACCAAGCTTGCCTGACACCAAGTGAGGGATATGGCTTCTTGATCATCAGAGTAGATTCTCAGCTGAAGGTTTGATAGATCAGCCCAACAGGCAGCATAAGGTAATGGTTAGAGACCCTGTGATTTGGGGCCACAGACTTCCCTGCAAAGCCAGCTCCATCCCTGACATATCAATGCCCCCTGCGGAGTGGGCAGATCTCTAGCATCCTTGCGGGGAGGATCCCATGATCGTCTGGCCAGGGCTGGGCACCCAAGGATGGGCCGGAGGCCCTGCTTTCCCCTGTGCTTTTATTCTTCGTTAATTGTAAGATCTCGTTTGGAGAGGGGGATTTCAAAGAGTATGAAAGTGGAGGGAGGTCTACTTCTCAGAAACACAGCACGGAGTCTGGGGTCTGAGGGGTTCCAGGACGAAGGGGCCAGGCACAATGCCCGGCAGGCAGTCAGCTCTTCCCAGGGCTCAGAGGCTCTGTTCATCCCTCCGATTCCTCCCCAGGCCATCTGCCGTGGACTCCTTTCCCACCTTCCTCTTCGGCCATGCTAGCTTCCTGGAGACAACTGGTGCCCTCCATTTGGCCCAGTGTCTAGCTGAGCCACTCCCCACAGCAACCTGCTCTTGGGCTAAGCCTGATCCCTCTCCTGATGGGGCTGCCGGTAGTTTAGGAGTTCTATGCGCAGGGTCTAAAATTAGAGACCCATGTTCTAAATCTGGTTGCTCTCCACTGGCTGTGTGATCTGGGACATACCACTTCACCTCTCTGTGCTTCAGCTGCCTCCTCCATTAAAAGACAAATGAACCCACTTCACCATTGGGCTCGTAGAGATGAAATGAACCGGTGTGTATAAAGCACTTCGCACGTGCTAAACCCTCCCTCTACCTGTTGCTCTTCTTGGGGTTAAAGCCCGGAGTCTGCTGGATCTGTTTCCTTACCTTCCACAGAGCGGTCTCCCTGCCTGGACCAGTTGTGAGTGGGTGCTCTAAACAGAAGGTGAGAGATGAGGCGTCCAGGGAGAGCCTGCCTGGATGTCTTCAGCGTGCTGAGCCTACGAGTTGTCATGGAATGAGGTGCTCGCTGATGCCTGCAGGGCCGCCTGGTCCATACCAGGACCCGGGGTGCAGCGTCCCAGTGAGGGAGCCTGCTGGTGGGGGGCTGAGCTCAGCAGGGAGGGCTCTCCCCGAAGGAACAAGCGTGGAGCAGGCACGGGCAACAGAGCAACAAGCAGCTCGAGCCAGACTCAGCAGAGAGAGAAGAAGAAGGCGGCACGTGAGACTTCAAATTCTTCCCTGTTCTCTGCGTCCCCTCCCTCTTCTCCCCCCCAGGCTCCCCGCCTTCCTGGGAAGGAGAAGTGATCTTACCAGGACCCAGCAGAAGAGAAAACCCAGTCCAGGAGCATTTTACGTAGATGTCTTGAAGAGCTGTGACATCCTAAGCGTGCAAAAGAGGAAAGATTCCATCCACTTCAAAACTCCTGACTTGGGGCGCCTGGGTGGCTCAGTGGGCTAAGCCTCTGCCCTCGGCTCAGGGCATGATCCCAGGGTCCTGGGATCGAACCCCACATTAGGCTCTCTGCTGGGCAGGGTGCCTGTTTCCCAACCCCCCCTTCTCTCTGCCTGCCTCTCTGCCTACTTGTGATTTCTGTCTGTCAAATACACAAATAAAATCTTTAAAGAAAAAAAAAAAACACAAAAACTCCTGACTTAAAGGATAAATAAGTGTACGTGGGGTCAGAAGCGAAACATGCAAATGTAAGCATGTGGTGGTCAACCTTGTGTGGGCATAGCCAGGTGAGGGAAGGGATGTGAGCATTGCCAGGCTGCAGAGATCAGGCCAAGGAGCTGGCGACACACAAGCCCTCGTGGGTTTTTCGTTTTTTGTTTTGTTTTGTTTTGTTTTTTTAAGCCCATGAGAGAGAACCTGGAAACAGGATTCTGGAAGGCCCCCAGAGGCACCAAGAATCCAGTAACATCCAAGGGGAAATTTCCTACCCTCAGCAACCTCACCAACCGGCCTGTAACTGCCCCTGTAGGCAGCCTCAGTTAACTGGGGTCACAGTTTTTTTTTTGTGGGTGCCTGTCTTCAAACTCCAGGAGGATTTGGGGTCACACGTAGACAAACTTAAGGGAATCCAAACCACAGTATTTTATTTCTTGTTCTGTGCTTACTTGCAATGCTAAGATAATTTGGCCCATTAAAGCGAGAGTCTCATCATTCTAATTTAAAATATAATTGCGTAATTAACTTCTGCGCGTGAGTTTAAGCTGGAATCTTTCAAAGTTTAGGCTCAGGGGTAGAATATTTAAGAGAACTTTAGGTTCACCACCTACACTCCTTGAATTCACTGGATGTGAAAAAAATTAAGATCCGGGGAGATTTCCTTAAAACTTAAAAACAGGCAGATGGATTAGAAGGGGAATTAACCGATGACTCCAGGAATTTTTTGGAGCTGTCCCCTTACACTCGGAAAAGCCCCACAGCCCAGAGATCCAGAACTGGATGGAGAATTCTAGCATTGTTTAGACCCCAGAAGCACCCCTGCTCCCCCGTACCTCCCCTTCTGGCCTCTCCCCCTCCAGAGGAAGCCACTCACCCAAAACATCAAGTTTATAAATGCGACAAGGATTGTTTGAGGCCTGCGTAAATGCTCAAGTTTGTAAACAGCACTAAGTCATTCAAAGACTTCTCAGAAGGGGTTGCTAAAACCTGCTCCAAACAAACAAGAAAGATTCGCAAGCCACTGAACAAGCTTCGGAGCGAGCCAGGGTTGAGAAAGGTCAGTTGAAAAGTTGAACTCTCGTTCAACTCAAAGTAAACCTATGAGTACGTAGTCTTTTCTGGGCACAACCACCACTGGGGGAACGGTGCCAAAACTTCAATGAACTCGCTCAAGTCCAGTTCAAAGTTAGAGTCCCAAATCCTGAAGGAATTTTCCTCAAATGACCGTCACCATGGCTAATTATGGGGCGGGCGCATGCGCAATAGCCAAGACTCACTTAAAGGATCTCGCTTTCTTCTTGAAATGACATTAAATTGCCCCTGACCTACTTCAAAGTGCTTCAGATTGGTGATGTGACATATCTTTTATGTTACTTTTAAACTGTGCTTGAGGGCGGTTAGTTAAAGCCAAGAGGAGTACAGACCCTGGGGATGGATGGTTAGGATCCTTCTAGAATCTTCTCTGAATTCAGCACTAGAATACTGTTGCGTCTGCCTTGGGTAGATCTTCCAAGCAGGAAACATCTCACCAGAGACCAGGGTCTTTGTGGAGTTGCGTGGCAGGTCGTTTGGGATTCCCTGCCACCCTCGTTAGTTAATATGTAATGTGTGCTTGCTAAGAAATGTGTGTGTGTGTGGCCACATTTGGTGGGAGGTGCGCTTTTGTTGTAACTTCTCTTAGGTGGTCAGGCTGTGGGAGAGGTCAGGCTCTGAGTTCCTCTCTCTCTCTACCTGTAAGAAGTTATTGGTATTGATGGAAGCGAGTCCAAAATTTGTGGATGACTCGCGGTTCAGCAGAGAAGCCCGGTGGTGGTGGCATGCCAGGGAGTGGTTGGGAGACCGACCTTGAGGTGTGAATGACCGCATCCCTCTCCCCACTGTGACCGCCCCCCCACCAGCTGTCATCTGCTCCAGCTCTGAGTGGCAGCTCTGAGTGACATGCGCATTTGGGTCTTAGCTCCCTTAGGCTATGAAAACTTAGCCCAGGGCTCTTCCCCTCACCCCTAGCCAATCCCAGCCAGGACCTGGACATTCGGGCTGGGGTGAGAATTTCTCTTCCTTATAGTGGGTCTGGGGCTCCTGCTAGACTCACCTGTCTTCTCCAGTTGATGTTAAGCATTGTACAGCCCGCATCTCAGCAACAGCATCCAGGTTGGCTGGAAGGGTCAGCAACTTCCTCTCAAAGTTCTCCTTGGAGGTCCTTAGGAAAATGGCCCTTTGGAAGACAAGACAGCAGGTACTTAGCACAGTGCCTGCCCATCCCACACGACTTCCTTCCTCCTGCCTCCCTCTCTCCCTTTCTTTCATCCGGAGTGTGAAGCTCTCTAGCCCCATACTAAGTATGAGCCAATCACACATCCATTTCATAACTTAATTCTCTGGGACCCATGCTCAGCTATAATGGATGCTTTTTCTTCCTCGACTCTCCCCTGCAACAGAACAGCTCAAACCGGGGCCTGCCTGAAGAAGACATCCCCTTTGGGTCTAAACCCCCAAGTCCCCTCCAGGCAGCCCCCAGCTGCACCAACAGTAAAGTCCCTCCCTACACCCCCACACAAATCTCCAAGAGCTTCTAGAACATTCTAGACCACAACAGGAGCAGCCTGTCCTTGAACAGCTCCCCCCTCCCCACTACCCTCAGAGGACTCCTTCCACTCTGACACTCACAGGCGTTCTAATAGTTTCCTTCCCCCAGCTGAGCCCCAGGCCAGGCCAAGAGGGAGGCCTCCATTGTCTTCATATCCGCACCCATCTGCTGGCCTCCTCGCCCTCAGAGCCAGCCAGACAATCAAAGTCATGACGCTAGCAATTGGTTCCTCGGAGGAAAACAACTCACACAATATGGGGAAGGCAGCTGGTTGCAGAGGAAAAAGGTAGGCCAAAGGGGGTGCTATTTTTGGAACAATTTTCAAAGGTAACGTGTAAATATGGTCCTTTCGAGGGCTTTTTCCAGAAGACACTGAAGGAAGAGGTGTCAGGTTGGTCTGGAGTCAAATGGCTGTCGAACGAGCTCTGAGGGTCAGGAAGGTGTTTAAAAGGCCTTTTATTTGTGCCCAGCGTTTCTGTGGCACCAGGACAAGTGTCCCCTGCTCACCAGAACTTGGTCTCCTGTCTCCCACCTTTCCCCACACCCAGGTGCTCCTTGATCTCAGGACGAGGATCTGCTGGGAGGTGACAGTAGACAGCCTCCCCTTCCTGCCTCTCACACATGCCACTTGTCCAGTGGCCACCCATCCTGTCACTCCCTTCCTAACCTTAGGGGTCACTTTGTCCACAACATCCATGCTTCCAGGGTCTTAGTAGGAACTGGGCATTTTAACGCATCCAGTTGGGGCTCAAGCTCTGCTCTTTGACACTGTCCCTCCCTCCGGGTTCTGTGAGATTTCCTTACCCTTTTAGGATGCGACAGAATTCAGGATCCTAAAAAGAGCATTGATTTGGGGTCAGAAAGTCCTGGTCCCTTGAACTCATTAGCTGTGTGACTTTGGGGCAGTCACTTAACCTCTCTGAGCCTCCGTTTCCTCATTTGAGATGTGGAGTTTTGGAGAGTCCTCCTGGGGGTTAGCCCACTCATGGACCATGTCAATTTCTGCTCAAGACACGGTGGTCCTTCACCCTGTCCGCCCACCTCCCCCTAGCCCCTTCCTAGGTGCAGAGGGATTAAGGGCCCTGGGCTGCCTGGTGAAGCTGTGTCTGGCCAGCTGGCTCTGATGCGCGGGCTGCAGGGCAGGCACGGCTGAGGGCCGTCTCTGCCAGCCACACCGTGGGCTGTGTTTCTGTTAGAGCTGGAGAGACCCCCACCCCAGAGTGCAAAGAGTTCCCTGCGTCTCCGCCTCACTGTGGGGAGCAGCCCAATCCAGGGGGCCCCCGGGGCGGAGTTGGGGGTAGGGGTAAGCGTTGCAGTCAAGGATGTCATCCTTCAGAGCCAGGAGCTGTCATTAGTTGTTCTGACCCATAATTGGGCTGTAACCATCCTCTGACCTAAAGATGAGTTTGGGGACCGTGATTATCCATGATTAGCCTCTGCGTGCCTCGGAATGCTGATTCCACACTGTCCTCTCTTCTCCCGCCCCAGCCCTTCCTGAGGCGCCTGGAGGAGCCTGCCAGAAAGACGCAGATAAGAGTTTCTTGCTCAGAGACCTGCCTAGAAAGTTCTTGCCTCCACTTGGCTAAGCCCACCCAAGCCCTAGCCCACCGCCAGGAAATGGGCTCAACCCCATCACTCTGGTTCTGAGTGGCAGGTGCCAGCATCCTTCCTCTCCAGCTAGGGAGAGACACAGGCTTACATAGAGTAAAGTTGGCCCAGGGCAGGGTGGCCCGGTGGTGGAGAGCACAGAGGGAAGGCAAGCCAGCCTGGAATCCCATACCGGCTGGGCCACTTAGTAGCTATATGGCCTTAGGCAAGTAATGAAGCCCTTCTGGGCTTTTCTCATCTGTGCGGTGGGAGACCTGCCTCACCAAGTTGTGGTGAGTATTACATAGGCCGATAGGTCATTCACCTGGGCAGCTGGTCGGAGCATCTCCTACGTGACAGGTACACCTGCCTGCAGAGGAGAATCGGACACAGGCCTCGGCTCCAAAATGCTTTTGTGCTGGGGAGACAGAAGAGACATGTGTATCAATAAAGCAGTTCATTGGGCTGCCTGTGTGGCTCAGTCATTAAGCTTCTGCCTTCGGCTCAGGTTATGATCCTGGGGTCCTGGGATCGAGCCCTGCATCAGGCTCCCTGCTTGGTGCGAAGGCTGCTTCTCCCTCTCCCACTCCCCCTGCTTGTGTTTCCTCTCTCGCTGTGTCTCTCTCTATCAAATAAATAAATCTTTAAAAAAAAATAAAAAAAATAAAATGAAGCTGTTCATGGGAGCCTCAGTTGGTTAAACATCGGATCCTTGATTTTGACTCGGGTCATGATCTCAGGGTTGTGAGATCGAGGCCCGTGTTGGAGCCCTGCGCTGGGCATGGAACCTCCTTAAGATTCTCTCTCCCTCTGCTCCTGCCTCCCACCGCTCCAAGGAACAACCAAATGCCATCTCTGCCTCCCTGCCCTTCTGCTGACCTGCTTAGCCATCTCCTGTGGCTTCCAGCTTGCCACTTCTGAGAGCAAGTTGTTGGTCACTTGTTGTCCAGACACTGCTCAAAGCACAGCTGATTTGCTGACTGGGTAGGCTGGAGCCTGGAGAGGTCAGAATGAGAGTCAAAACTCAGGTTTGGAAAGCTGTCTAGGGCAACCGGCTCACCTGATACTTCAGTCTCTTCTGCAGTATCTCTGCTGGTGTACCTGCAGGGATGGGGAGCTCACCACCTTTAAGAGTAGTGCATTGCCTGGGAAAACTTTCCGTCTCAGGAAGTATTTCCCAAGCAAGCTGAACGTTGCCTCCCACTAACTCACTAACTCTGTCTGAGCCTTCCCACAGCTGCAGAGATGCAAAGTGATCGGTGCCTGCTCTGTCGGGGCTCAGGAGCCCCCAGGCAGGCGAGCAAGAGCTTCACCTCTGCTCCTGGAGTTGTTGCCAAGGGAAGCTCCTGACTCCGGGGGAAGCACCTGCTTGATGCTCTCTTACCTGAAGTCTCAGGGTATCCATGAGCCCCTCCACCCGGGACCTTTCCCTGCAGCTCCTCTGAGAGGGCTCAGGACCACATCGCAGAGCCTGGAGACCTTTGAAGTCACTGTTTGCGCAGCAGACCTGGGCTCACAGTGTGATCCACACTCACTCTGAGCACTGTCCCCTCTGCTTCCTCTTCACAGCTGTCTCCTGAGACTCCCAGGGTGATTCTCAAAGGAGCTGCAGGAGTGCTACTGAGGAGTCAGCTTCCAGGCTGCCTGGGGCCTAGGAGAGAGGAGCCAGAGGTAATTATCTATCACTGTCTTCTCTGCCTGGGGTGGGTGGGTCCCCAAAATTGAGAGTTCCCTTTTACTGAGCAGTAACTCTTTGCCAGCACTGTGCTAAGCAGGGCTATTAAGCACAACTGTGGAAGTTGTGCTCTGCTCAATTCCCTGGAGTTGTGCAGTGCCCAGCACGAACACCCATACACGGTGGCACTGTGAGCACTTTGCCTGCTTTGTCTCATTTGTTCCTCACAATAACCCTATGGGGGCAGTACTATTAGGATGCCTATTTTATAGATGAGGAAATGGAGGTACCACAGAAAGATTGTGTAACATATCCAAAGTCAGAACAGTGAGGTAGTGGCCAAGTTGGGATTTAAACTTTCAACTCCAGAGCCAAGGTCTTGACCACTGTGCTCTCATTGCAAGGAGTTACAGGCAGAGTGTTCATGGTACAGATCTTGAATTTGGGCTTGCTTCAGCCCCCAGCTTCATCCTTACTACCCTATCAACTCTGTCTGACTTTGGAAAAGTTACTCTGAACTTCTGTCTCTTCTTCTGTGGCAGAAGAAGGTGAGAAGTGAGTCCTACCTTACAGAACTGTTGGCAAGACTCAAAGAGACGGTACACAGCAGAGGAACTGGTGTTGTTGGCCTCTTAGAAGAGAGAGATAAACAGTGGCTTAAACACCCACACTGTCCAGAAGTTTGGGGCAGGGCTGGGGGCCACCCCCGGGCAGGATCAGACCGCCTATACCCACCAGTGTAGCAGGTCAGAGCAGAGCCCAGCGTCTACCGCCTCGCTTGACTTCCCGGCTCTGCCCTCCCCGGGGGCCGCTGATGGATTTATTTTGGAGATGGCCGGTGTCGGGCCAGCAGCGGGATGCTGCAATTTTGCCTGTGGCAAATTGTCTCCCGCACAGTGAGATCAAGCCTCTTCCAAGGCAGGATGTAATCATCACAGTGTTAGCGTCTGCCTTGTGAGAAGAGAGGCGCTCAATGGGCTGGGCGGGGGTGGGGGGGGGCCTCTGAGCAGAGGAAAGTGAGGGTGATGGGCTGCTGACTGGGGCTCTTCTGTTGCCTTGGAGTTGCCGCTCTAGGGACAAAGTGGAAAGCAATGGGACTGAATGGTCACACCTTGAAAAGACTGAGCTGTAGATTTACAAAGAGGAGGCTGGTCCCTCCCCACACCCACACATACCCTGCCTCCCCTCAACACACACACACACACACATGCCTATGCACAGACACCACAAAGCCTCTATCAAGCGAGACCTTGGGATTCAGGAGGAATTCTGGGAAACAAGTTGCTGGCCAGGGTGGACACGGGTGGGGCTGTTTCAGTTCCTTCCCACAGGTGATCCTTCCACCAAGTATAGTGAGACAGGCCCAGGAGGACAATGCCAAGAACAGGGGTGCCAATAAGAGGCCCGCCTCCCTGGGGGCTCTCTGGGTGCATGCTGTGCCTATCCAAATCCAGGCGGAGGTGACAAGCACAGAGACCTCAGAGCAGAAGGGTCAGGAGCTGGCGGAGGGGCGGGGGATGAGAGCGTGTGTGCGCATCCCTTTGGTAGCAAGGACGCAGGGCCATGGAGTGGGTCCTTGGTCTGAGCCGTCTTGCTGGATCCTCCAGGGAGGGGTTCCCTGAAGCCAGAGGTCAGGTATCCCCAAGGAGGAGTTTCCTGCTTCTGCTGACCCACACCAGGAAAGAGGGGGAAGAGGTCATTTTTCTGTGTCCCTACATACTTCCTGGGACAGAAACGGCAGTAGACATACGTTCAAACTCGTATCACTCTGCACTGGGCTTTATGTCTTCATGAAGCATCTGGAAGGCCACGAGACCTGCCCAGATGCCATTGAGATGTTGGATGCCGAGGAGACAGAGCTGGCCGGGCCAGGGCTCTGAGAGGAATACGAGGGGTTCCTGATCGCATACACTCAGTTCAGGCTGATTCCATAGGACAATGTCTGGCTAGCTTTTTTGGTCTGTTTTCTTTAAAAGAGGCCCTATCTGGAAGTGGTGTGTGTGTGTGTGTGTGTGTGTGTGTAACAGAGACAGAGAGAAAGACAGAGACAGAGATAGCCTGGATTCTAACACTGTTCGAAGGTGTGGTGTTTGGCCCCCTGGTCCCAGAGTAAGACTGTGGAAGGAGCTGGTTGATTGCATGTAGGATCCAGTGTGATGGGTAAAGGCAAAATTGGAAGAATTGGGGGTGAAGAAAGGAAGAGGCAGGCCAGTTGAATGTTTCAGAACATGGGTTTAGGGGTCACACTGGGCCACCATATGGCCTTGGCACGTCACTTCACCTTCTGGGTCACCCAAAGTCATCCTTTGCAAAATGTAGAAGATAAAACTTACTTTCAAGAAAAGTCATTGTGGGGATTGAATATGGTAATCTATGAGAATATTCTGTTCGGTGCCCGGATAGGAAAAAACAAAAGAAAGAGAAAAATAAAGGAGCGAGGCTTTGCTTTACAAATATGTTTGTATTAAGAAAAGTCACCATGCATTCACAATCCTTTGATGGATATGCCTTTCTGACAACCTGGAAGTCAGATTGGTCTAACTCTGACTTACAAGCTCCTTTTCAGGAATGGCAGAGACAGAATGTGTGGATTCAGCTCTTGCAGAAGGCCGAATTCTGCTTCAAGAGTTTGACTCATATCCACTCAATGTCTACTGCTTAGTGTGAGGTCTACCTGAGTGAGTGCAGTTCTGTCTTCAAGCCAGACCCCCAACTTCAGCCTCAACTGGACAGATACACCTCTCCTGCTGGAAGACTGGGAAACTGAGGGTCATGGGAAATGGTGGTGGTGGTGGTGCCATGTGCCAGGTGGTATGGGTGGCACAAGTGTGTCCACACATGTGGGCACTGATGTAGAAGACCACCATGAGAGATGAGCACAGACATGTCAGATTCTGGGCACACTTGCCAGAGCTCCGAATTACCAATGACCATGACATTGGCTTCTCTGCCTCAAGTGATGGACAGACCCCAAGGTAACCCTCAGTGACATCTTGCCTCCTGGTGTCCATAACTTTGCCTAATCCCTGCCTCTTGAGTGTGAACAGGACTGATGACCTGCTTCTAACCAACAGAATACGGCAAAGGTGATGGGATATCACCCCCATGATCATATTTCATCCTATAAAATTCTGTCTTAGCAGACTGCAGAGAAAAAAAAAGGTTTTCTGGCTTTGAAGAAGTAAGCAAGCATGTTGTGAGAGGGCTTATGGAAAGGGCCATCTGGCAAAGAACTGTGAGTGGCCTTTGAGAGTTGAAAGTGGATATTAGCTGACAGCCAGCCAGGAAACAGTCATCTCAGTCCTGGAGCTACAAAGAGAAGAACTCTGCCAACAGCCTGGAGGAGCCTGAAGCAGACCCTTCCCCAGCTGAGCCTCTGATGAGACTGCAGCCCAGTCCACACCTACAGGGTGGGAGGAGACCTTGGACCAGAGGACTGGGCTAAGTTGTGTCCAGACTTCTGATCTGCAGAAACTGAGATAACAAATGTGTGCAGAATGGAAAGTCTCTGTATTTGTGGTTGTTTGTCACACAGCAGTAGCAAACATAACCTCCAGTTTTGGTGAGATCGCGAGAGTAAAAATCTAGGCTGGCTTCTTTCCTCCATGACTCCCGGCCCCTGGCCTCACCAGGGAGGTGAATTAGATAAATAGCTGTAAATTGTTCTGATATTCCGGAGAAAAGCACTAATGCAAAGTATGGTGATTATATCATCAAAGTGGCTGTTGGAGTCATCCAAAAAGCAAATCTAATGAATTGGGTGAATAGAGGTTTGCAAATAGAGAGTCCTTGGTGAATGTCGGAAATAAGGAAGATTTCCATCATAGGTGCTCATTTCCCATGATGGGTAATTATCGAGGCAGAACAGGATCTGCTATCTAACAATAGGCATAGAAAGATGAGGTTAATAATCCCTAATGAGGAAGATAACTGGAGCTGGTGTCTCAAAGGGTAATTGTCATCCCCAAGGACAGCAGAGCGTCCTTATTAATCTTTCATCCTGGGACCAAAAGTTCAGATGGTGTGTTTTCTGAAGGTGGCACAGCATGGGACAGCCATTCTTCTTGCCTGTAGGGAAGGTGGCAGCTCCCACATCATTAGACGGGTATTTTTCCACTTCTCCTCACAGCAGAAAAATTTGTATGCAATTAATAGAGTGAGATGGTCAATATCTTTTACTTTGGAATCAGGTCTAACAGACTGAAGTTTAAGTCTCATCCGTATCTGTATCACTATATCAGTTAGCTCTTGCTGCATAACAAGCAATCCCAAATTTAATAACTTAAAGCAACAATCATTTATATAGCTCACAAGTGTGCAGATTGGCCGGGAAGTTCCACTACTCTGGACTCAACTTGGGTGATCTTTGTTGGGCTGGCTTATGAATCTGTTATTAGTAGCTCGGCTGGAAGTATGGCTGATCTTGGCTGGCTTCAGTGGGGAGACCTGAGCTGATCTGCTTCTGCCTCTCTTGGTCTCTCATCTTCCAGCCAGCTAGCCTGTGCTTATTCACTTATTCATCTGAGTTTAGCTATCGGAACTCAAAAGAAGAGGCAGAAGTTTGCAAAGCCTCTTGAGGACAAGTCTTAGAACAGGTGAGCCTCACTTCTACTGCAATCCACCTGACAAAGCAAGTTATAGAGACAGCTCAGATTCGTGGACTGGGGAAATCACATCCACCTTTGTATATAGGGAGGCTATTAACTGGGGTCATCAGTGCTTCTTCCCAAGGAAGCACTGTTCCACGAGTAGCAAGAATGGGCAAGCTTGGATGCACAAACCCTAACCGAGCCTCTGCTGAGTCATGTTTACTGAAGTACCATTGACCAAAGGAAGTGACATGGTCAACCACATCCAGGGCTGCAGAAATACACACCATCTTCCATGGGAAGAAGAATTTGTGGCCATTTCTGTCCCTCTAAGTGTTACCTGGGAAAATCTCAACCATCATTACAGTGAACCCCAGATGAGGCAAATGTGGAAAAATCTTGACAATTGTCAAAGATGAGAGGACAGCGGTCAGCAGGTTGGTCGACAGGAAGTCAGCATTAGCAGAGGAGTCTGTGTACCCACATCTCACCCCACTGTCCCGGGTCTTCAGCCCCTGCACAGCTGTGGCCCTGCCCTGGACCCCATGTGTGAAAGCAGCACCATGCGGAAGAAACCTGCTGTGATCCACACAGGGAGATTTATGTTTCCTAGTGGCCACATTAAAAAAAAAAAAAAAAAAGGGTAAAAAGAGTCAAGTGAAATTAATTTCAGTGATATATTTTACTTAACTTAATATGCTTCAAATATTAATCACTTCAACAAGAAGTCAATATAAAAATTATGACTGCAGTGTGTTTTTACATCTGATGTCTTCAGGACCTCATATGTGTCTTACATGTACAGCCCATCTCAGTTTGGACCAGGCACATCTGAAGTGCTCAATGGCTACACGTGGCAAGTAGCTACTGAAGTGGGGTCCTGCCCTGGCCCTCCTCTAGTTGCACCTCTTTCATGGGGTGAGGAGTCCACAGACCCAAAAAGATGTACTTGTTTGAAATTCATGTTTTCTGTTCTTAGTCCAGATTCTAGGTACAGCAGACCCGAATACCCCAGACAGGAATTCAGAGTGGCTTCCAAATCTCCTCTCCAATTCCACCCTCCAGGAAACTGTCCTGATGCTCACCTCTAGGCCCTGGGAGGCCACGGGATGACTGTCGGCTGGTGGGATGTATGGTCATTCTTGGATGCGCATGTGGCTAGACTCCTTGCAATGAGGGACGGACGAAGCTGGAGGTGGGACGAGAGGAAGGCAGGACACTTTGATCCAGATGCTTCCACTAGTACCCTTCCCCCACTCCTTCTTGTGTTGGTGGGCATCACCACAGCCTGGAGGCCAGGCAGGAATATGGGAGCCCTCCCTGGTTCCTCCTGCCCCCACACTGGCAAGTCCCATTGATTCCACCTTCAAATACAAGCGATGCCCATTATTCACAGTAACTTCATTCCATAAAGTTGTGCAAATGCTGGGTTAGGGAGTACTGTCACCATTGCTCCTAGGGGAAACACACGGTTAGGTTCCTATGAGCCTCTGGTCACCACATGTTCAACCATAGTCTGCACACAGTTTTGTTTTATGTGTGTTTCTGTTTAAAGACATCTTATTTAATATACATGGGTTGACTAACCTTGAACTCATGGCCAACAGCACTCTGCCTGAACAAAGCTTATCTAACATAAGAATTTCCTCTTAAGACACATCACAGCTTCCACATGCTCAGGAAGAGTGGACAGAACTTCCGCTGGAGGTGATTTTAAAGAATAAGAGCACCAGCCAAAAGCCCAGAGGCGAAAAAATTTGGCACTAAATAGACTGCAGAAAGACACTCGCTTACAGTACGAGGTGAAGCAAGAAGGCAGATTGTCACCTTGTTTGACCTCACCTGGGAGCATGCACAGGGGCACCTTGAAAGTTTTACGTCTCTGCACAGGTCCATGAATGACCATGAAATCACTGCAAGCATTATTTTGGGACTTAGAAATAAATTGTAGCAAGTAGGTGAATTTGCAAAAATGGAACCCGGGAATGACAGGGAATGGCTAAATACTTTCGCTCTGTCTCTTTCCCTTAGGCCAACACATCTCTGTCCTGGAGGAAGGTGGAGCCTCCTCCTGGCCCGTCTCCCTGTTTGCAGGATTGACGCGCCAACCTCCATCACAGAGTATCAGCCCAGTATCCAGAGTTGTCCTTCTGCAAGGTCAAACCTTCCATTCTGCGGGTCACTCGGGACTAAGTGTGAATTCCTCACTGTGGCCTGCAAGGCTGTCCTTGCCCGCCTCTGCGGACATCTCAGGCATCACCCATGCCCTCTCCCTCCCTCACCTCTCTCCAGCCACACACTTGCATCTTCTCCTCCTGACCCCCTCCCCTAGTGAGGCTCCCACCCCTCGGTTGTTTCTCCAGCAGGGCTACTCTCTGAGTCTCCTCTCTGCTTCTCACGGCTTGCGATGCTGAGATGATTTATTGAATCACAGGTCAAGGGTCAGAGCTCACCTTGGCTCACGTGGAGAGAGTGGAACTGACCCTTGGGTGGCAGACACTTGATGCCTTCTCCAGACCCTGGGAGGCATGTCGAAAGAGCAGAAATACTTGACATCCAATGCTGAGACCCAAGACCTTTGCAGCTGCAGGGTTCTGTGGCCTTGGCCAAGAATCTGACCTCTCCCTGTGGGAAAACACATATTCTCAAATTTAGAAACCATAGGGCTTTATAATTGCAAACAGCACATCCTTATAATTTTGAAATCTTAGCATCTCGGGGGTTCCACCCAAGAAACTGATCCCCCTCTCTTCCTCTGAAAGCTTCTTTTAGATAAGTACCATGTTTTTATAATTATGGAGCTGCAGGATTTCATGGTCCACCCAAGGATCTGGCCACCCTTCTCAGACCCACATTTGTTTATGAGGCCATAGACCTTCGAGAGCCCCACCCAAAACCACACTTAGGAGAAACACCATTGTCCTAGAATGATGGACCTCATGGAGCAGCATAAAGGGATGTTCTTGGCATTGTGCACCATTTGAAATAAAAACACAACAAGAAGCCAGAACATCCCCGTGGCATATATCCTGTGCCTGTAATTACAGAAGATTCGTTATTGTGCCCGGCCAAACATGCAGATATCCAAACAGTCCCAGGGGCAGGACGGATGATGTTTTATTCTCTGCTTCTTCAACTTTTTGTAGTATTGCTGACTTTATAATAAAAACTGTGACCAAAAGGGGGGAAAATGCTTTGTTCCTGTCCACGGGCTGGTGAGGGTGATTTATCAGAGTTTAATAGCCGAGTTACCTCTCTGCCCCGGGCCAGCTGACCTTCTGGAAAATCACCGAGATTTATCATTATTAAAAAGTTGATGCCCCGGGTCCCACTGTGGTGCACATTCGTTCTGCCCAGTAATGGATGAGGGTGCCAGTAGGGGCCGGGTGCAGACGACGTGTCTGTCTTCTCATATACTGCCACGGGGCAATTATGATCCATTTTCTGGTAGAGACCAGCTCGTCCTGAGTGATGATGTTAGCCCAGGAGGAAGCTCTGCCCGTTTTTCCCCAGCAGTGGCTGGACGTGGGGAGGAGGGCTGCCCTCCGGGAAGACAGGAGGCTGCCGATCCAGGGAAAAGGATCTAGGAAGTCCATACCTGGGCCCAGGGAGGGAAGCTCTGGAGCAGTGGCTCTTAACTGGGGGTGATTTTAGTCCTACTAGGGACCTTTAGTAAAGTCTGGAGGCTTTTTTGTTGTCACACTGGGGACAGGGTTCTCCTGGCGTCTGGTGGGCAAAAGTCCAGGTTACTGGGGTGCCCAAGACAGAGAGCCTTCCATGGCAAAGGATTTTCCTGTCCCAAATGTCTCTAGTGCCAAGGTTGAGAAAGCCTGCCCTAGAGTAAGGGAGGGCTTCATTCCTCTCAGTAGGTCCGGGGCTTGGGCAACAGTCAAGGTCCTGATAAAGAGTGGGGCCTGGTACAAACGTGCTGTTGGGGGCAGCTAACACTGAGCAGGGAAGGAGCTGGAGGGGCAACTTCTCTAAGTTGGTTCTATATAAGGTTTCAGGGCTGAGGCTTGCTGGGCCTCCTAGTTTTGGCAATTCCCTTATCCTCTTCCCACCCAGTCCCGCCACACCCGAGGAATCATTCTCTACCCTCCATCAAGTCCTATGTTTGGGTCCCCTGTGCATTTTTCATGCTGTCCCTGGACTTTTCTTCCCCAATTTCCACCTGATATAATAGGACCCATTCCTCAAAACTTAAATGCCACTGCCTCCATAAAGTTGGCCCTGATTTCCTCTAACTGTTCCAACATCTGTAAGCCCTTTTCTTTCATTAGGTAGAAGTAGGGAATTCCTTCTGGGTTGGATAGGGGAGGGCAGAGTACGGTACCGTAGTTACATGCACAGACTTTGGTCTGGTGCATTCCGGTTTTGCTGTTTGTTCCTTAGCTGGTGTTAGACACATTGCTTTAAACTTGCTAAACTCAGTTACTATAGATCTGAAATGGGGCTCAGTCACTGTTGCTGAGAAGACTGACTGCATTAAAATGAATTTGCAGAATTTAGCAGTGGGATGGAGAAACCATTGGAATGAACCCTTACCTTGCAGTTCCTAAAGACTGGGTATTGCTCTCTAAGCTTCATCTTCTCTGTGGGTACCATGCTTGTCCTTGTCCCCACTTTCCAGATGGGGAACTGAGGGCCCGAGTGGGTAAGCAGCCTGCCAAGGTCACCCAACCTGTGGTGGGTGCTGCCTGCTATCTGCAGAGATTAGAGGTGAACGCTTCCCTTTCCTGGGCTGCCCTGGGTGATGACAGGCATGGGCTCTTGGCGGATCCAACTGTTACTTTCTAAGTGCTTAGTGCATGGCTGGCTGGAAGTCTGGCTGGAAGGCTGGCTGGCTGATACACAGACTGCCAGGTCTCCATTCTGCTCTTCTCCTGATGGACCTTTGAGATCTGTACATCGTACAACATTTTAAATACGAGAGGTTATATGGAATTTCAAGGTCATGTAGCAAGTAAGTGGCAGGGCCAGGTTCAACTCCAAAGCTAACACTATTGCTTTAATGACAATAGCCTTTTAACTATCACAAATGGATAAAAACAACTAATATTAGCATGGACCACATTGCAAGTACTGTGCTAAGTAAGTACTCTACAGGGATAACTTACAGCTTCCGTGGGGTGTCCCCCACGGATGGATCAGGAACCCGATTCTTGCAAGGAAAGTGACATTCCCAAGGTTCCCAGACACTCCGACTCTTATATCCCATGGCCTGCCAACCTCCTGGAAGCTCTCTGTCCCATGTCAGGGACTCTGCACCCACAGCTGGGCTCCTGCCCTAGAAGTCTTCAGTGAATTGCACTGGCCACACAGCTTCCCCTTGGCAGGCCAGTCCTGCCCTGGGAGGCTGAGCTCAGCTGGTCCCTAATGAGCATCGCTGGGGACAAAAGCAGCTGGAGCTCCTTGTTCAAGGCCCTGTTGTAGGGACAAAGGCATGAACTGATGCGTTCTCTGTTCTTTTGTATTAAATAATTGGCTTCAATTACATCAGCTGGATGGAGTGTGGCACTTGGAGGAACGTGGAACTTATGAAAATGGAGGTCCGAGGGTGCAGAGCCAGGAGGAGGGGCTCTGATGGGCTTTCCAGGGGTCCATCCTCTCCAGCACTTACCCAGAGCTTGGGGTAAGAGTCTTAACTTAGCTTCTCCCAGTTTCCTCCTCTGTAGAATGGAGAGAGGAAGAGAGAACCTTTAACCAGAGGTTCTCAAATGGCTCTTGGCAAAGCTCTGGGTGTCTAGGAGGCTGAGCAGGACTCCAGGAAGATGCCCTCTGTTCAGCCAGAACAGCTTCTTCCTTTTTCTGTTTTACATATTAGGTTGATACCCTTCACATTGGGTTGAGCAAAGGATCCCTGGACAAAAAGGAAAAAAAAGTTTGAAACTAGACAGAGAATATTTAGGTTCCCTCCCAGCTCTAGAATTTCCAGATCCTACCCTGAGGTTTGAGGGTCTTTTTGCAGAGGGATGGCCTACTTCTCATTGTGGGAGGCTTTGTTGAGGTGGCCTGATCTGCTAGGGTCGTGCTCTGAACTCTACTCTCTGCACTGGAGGAAAAAAAAGATGTTAGTGATGGTGATGGTGATGATGATGATGATGATATGGTGGTGATGGCGATGATGGTGATGATGGTGATAATGATAATGGTGGTGGTGGTGGTGATGGTGGTGGTGATGATGATGATGATATTGAAGGTGATGATGCTGACAACGATGATGGTGGTGATGATGGTGATGATGGTGATAATGATGATGGTGGTGGTGGTGATGGTGGTGTTGATGGTGATGATGCTGGTGATGGTGATGATGACGATGGTGATGATCATAATGATGGTGGTGATAGTGATGATGATGATGGTGGTGATGGTAATAATGGTAATGATAGTCATGATGATGATGGGGATAATAATGATGGGGATAATGGTGATGATGGTGATGGTGGTGGTGGTGATGATGATGATAATTATGATAATGTTGGGAGTGATGTGATGATGATGATGGTGGTGGTGGTGGCAGTGGTGGTGATGATGGTGATGACGGTGGTAGTGGTGGTGGTGGTGATGACGGTGATGACGGTGGTAGTGGTGGTGGTGGTGATGACGGTGATGATGGTGGTGGTGGTGGTGATGGTGGTAGCCATGACAATAACATTAGAACTAACCTTTCTGTGTGGCCACACATTCCCTAGCTTAAGCAACCAACTTGCACTCTCTTATTGAACTCTAAGCCCAGTGAGGCAGGTGCAGAACTGTCCTCACTTGCTGGAGATTCATTAACAGGTATTTACTGAGCTCCTACCATGTTCTAGGTACCCTGAAAAACACAGCAATCCTTGCTCTCATGGAACTTACAATCTAGAGTGGAAACAATAATAAAAGTCATAAATAAGTATGACAGGAAGATAAAGGGGAAGGGGCTGGTGGGCGGAGGGGTACAGAGGGGCTTGCAATGGAAAACCTAGTGCTCAGGAAAGGCATTAGGAAAAGGTCAGATCTGAGCATAGATTTGAAGGAGACATGTACGTACCTGAGCCAAGTGCTCCTGGCAGAGGGAACAGCCACTGCAAAGACCTTATCATGGTGTGCTGCAACTGAGTGTTTGAGGAGCACTGTAGGATCGGTGTGACTGGTAGGGTGGGCAAAGGGGGCGATGACAGAGGAGCCATGCTCAGGACCCTCTGGCTGAGCTTCTCTGGTAGAGCCTAGGGATGAGGTTGGGCTCTATAGTTCAGAGCAGGGACCTAGGCTTTTACCTTGAGTGAGATGGAATTTATGGGGGCTAGTATTTGGGGCAGGGATATCTCTGATAGGGAAAGGGGGAGGAAGCGAGGAGTGGTCAGATTAGGAACACATCCTGGAGGTAGAACCAACAGGGAGTGCTGAAGGGCTGGAGGGAACACCAGTGGAAGGAAAAGGAAGTTGTCAGTGGTCATCGCTCCAGGTGTTGGGGTCAGTGGTGGGAAGGGGATGTTCTCATTTTCCGAGATGGGGAAGTATGGAGATTAGATGCCTGTCAGTGGCAGGGCAGAGATACCCAGTGAGAAGTTGGGTACGATGCTGGGGGTCAGGGCACAAGTCTGGGTGTGGTGTTTGCCACGATATCTACGGTATTTGTCTTTGCCATCCCCAAGGAGGTGGTTGTGGACAGAAAAGATGAAGACCAGGCCCTCAGGGTTAGAGACTAGCAGGGGAGGGGGAGTAGTAGCGGGTAAGGAGGGCCGCAGCCAGGAGGCAGGGAACCAGGAGTATGGAGACCCCACAGAGAGGGAGCCAACAGCGTGTGCTGTGAGCCCAGTAAAAGGAGCCCGAGAAATGACACTGGATTTAGCAACGGGAGGCCGTGCTGATGCTGATGAGAGTGGTTATGGTGGAACTGTGGGGACAAAACCTGACGCCGGAGGGCTCAGGACAGACTGGGAAGAGTGGCAAGGGAGTTGGCCTGCCTTTGTCGATGTGGTCCAGCAAGTCTTTCAAGGAGCTTTGCTCTGAAGGGTAACCCAGGAAACAGATGTGCGGGGTCAGGGGGCATGGGGCATGGCCAGGGTTTTTGTGGTCGTTGTTTTGTTTTTTTTTTTTTTTAAAGATTTTTATTTATTTATTTGACAGAGAGAAATCACAAATAGATGGAGAGGCAGGCAGAGAGAGAAAGAGAGGGAAGCAGGCTCCCTGCCGAGCAGAGAGCCCGATGCGGGACTCGATCCCAGGACCCTGAGATCATGACCTGAGCCGAAGGCAGTGGCTTAACCCACTGAGCCACCCAGGCGCCCGTGTGGTCATTGTTTTAAGGTAAGAGAAACTCGAGCGTATTTATAGGCTGTTGAGGATGACCCAGGAAAGGCGGAAAAACCGATGATGCGGAGGCAAGGAGGAAGAACTTCTGGAACCGTGTGTTTAGTGGGTGAGAGGGGCTGGGCTCTGAGGCTTGACTCAGGGGTTGGCCTTAAATAGGCTACACAGAGAGAAACTGAGGTCCAGGGAGGTGAGGGGACTTGCCCAAGGACCCGCAGGGACAGAGCAGTCTGATGCCAGGGCCTGGTTCTGTCACCGCCACATGTCCTTGACTTCCCTGCTCAGAGCCGGACCCCAGGGCTAAGGGGGCTTGTCAGGGAGGGTCCACGGGGCTCCCTCAAAGGCAGCGGCCGGGACACCCGCCTCCTTTCTGCTCAGGAGGCTCCCTCCAGCAGCCTCGCGGGACCAGAGGAATCCTGAAATGCCAGGGCTGGTGGTTCCCAAGAGTCCCAGAATCCACGGAGGAAATGGCCAACACTTTGGATTGAGTCTATCCAACAAAACTCAAACCAGGCATTTGAACTGGTGTGATGCAGCCTCGACTGGTCACTGTAGGACACAGACGTGAGGACACACTGCTGTCCCTCCCCACCACCCCAACCCCCCAGGCTTCTGCTTCAAGGAAGGGAGCCCTGGTTCCCAGCCTCGGGTTGGGATTAAGGCCAGCGAGGGCCACAGACACAGTCCGTGACACATAGGTCAGACTGCCCAGCCCCTGAGGGAGGATCTGTCTGTGGCTTTCAGATGTGTTTGTGGAGTTGTGACGTGGCTAGAGCACATGTCCCATGTATGTTCGTGGGTGAGCTCACCTTCGTATTGTCCGCAGACACGTATATGCGTGTGGTATATGAGTCGGCCAGGGACTCCTGAGGGGGACAAGTGGCCACATTCTCTGGCCTGCGGGGGATGATAATTATTTCTCTCCCTGTGGCGTCTCCAGTCAGCTTGGGTTCATCAGATCGCTGCTCAGTTTGATCAGGCGTGATTCCTGGCTGGGCCTTGGGTTCAAGCCAGACCCGCTGGTTTTCTGCTTTTACTTGGACTGGTACCGCTTGGGGCGTGTTCTTCGGAGAGCAGATGGCCGAAGCGCGGGAGACCGAGTTGAATTATGTAAGCACAGAACATTTCCATTGGCCCGAGTGAGTCACGAGGCCATGCCCAACCTCCTGGATCAGGAAAGGATGTTTCCTCTACCAAGAGTCTACAGTTAAGACTTGTGGCAAAAGGTGTGGATATAGCATTCTTTTTTTATTATTATATTATTATAATATATATTTTTTATATTATTATTATTAGTTTTTTATTTTAATTCCAGTGTAATTAACATGGAGTGATAGTAGTTTCTGGTGTACAGTATTATGATACAACAAATCTAGACAGTGCCCATGGCTCATCATGGTAAGTGTGCTTGCTCTGGAGTCCCCAGTAGGGCAAGATGTGGGTGTGGAATTCTGTATGGGCAGGGAGGGGGCTGGAGAGCCAGGACGTTCCTCCAGTCTTCCATGGTGGGGAGTGGTATGCTTGCTTCCAAATACGGGGGTAAGGGGAGCACTGACAGCAGCTTCCTAACCCCATCATCGCCATCGTCCTCGCTGACCGTGAGAGCGGCTGTCCTCCAGCCACCTTGGGGTAGCTCCCTAACACCGCCAGCCCTTCCCCAGCTCCAGTTCCCACTGGGCTTGGGGACTGAGTGATCATTTTCCATCTTATTTTTAGAATTTTTCGAAGGAAGGAGGGAACCTTCTGGATGGTCCTCGAGGCTGTAGAATCCTACCGGTATTGAGCACACTGCACCTGGTAAGCCCGAGCCCTGCCATGAGGCCAAGGGTGGCTTGGAGCCCTTCACCTTCCTCTGCCTGCCCTGCCTTCCAGGGTGCCCAGCCCCGGGCCTGGCTCAGCCCAGGCAACTGCCACAGGGGAGTCTGGAAGTCAGATGGGCAGTGTCATCCCAAAGGAGTCCCTCCACAAAGCTGGTCTTTGGGCCAGGAGGACCAGCCAGCGGCCGTCCCGCCCCCCCCCGCCCCCCGCCCAGGGTTTCCACAGACAGCTCCCCTGTACAAAGACTGAATATTTCTTCTCCTTGCTCCGCAGCATTGATGCCTTGCAGATCCTCAGGGAAAGTTGAAACATCACCTTGCCCTTGGGGGTTCAGCCGCAAGTTTCTGGATTGGCGCTTTTCTTCTCCTGCTCTGTGGTCCCACGGATGGGCTTCTCCTTGGCACTGGAATGAGAGCCGGTGGGTGGGAGGGATCGCTCCCAGCACAGCGCCTGGCTCTGAGTGCATGTTCCTCAGACTAGAGAGGAGAGGAATTGGGGCCAAGAAATCTCTCTCACCACGGGGACAGCCTGGTTCCCGTGATCGGAACTAAGATAAGGTCGGCTACCTGTAAGGAGTATTAGCCGGCCTTAAAAAGAAAGGAAAGGCTGGCAGGAGTTACAACATGGATGAACCTCGAGGACTTTAAGCTAAGTGACAGAAGCTGGGCACAAAGAGATGAACACGCAATGACCACAGTCACGGGAAGTGAGCTAGAGCAGTCAGATTCACAAGGCAGAAAGGACCGTGGCAGTTGCCAGGGGCTGGAGGAGGAGTCGAAATTTTATACAATGAAAAGAGCTCTGGAGATGGACAGGGGTGATGGCTGCTTGGCCCTGGGTACACTTGATGTCATCCAACCTTATGCCTGAAAATGGCTCAGATGCTACAATTCATGATGGGTGTATTTTACCGCAATAACACTAACCAAAAGAAGGCGAAAGCTGGAGGAGCTACTCACCCGGGGACACACAGCCACTGGGAAGTGAAGCATCAGTGAGAGCCAATGCAGGGTGAATGCCACGGTGACACTTTTCCCTGGACTTTCCCATGAGCCGCTGCAGTGAGATCAGGAGAAAGACCCTGGCAGGCATACCAGCCAGTGGCCAGGACAGCATAGTCGGCCTGGGACGGAGCTCTGGGGGCCCACCTCTCCCCTCCAACATGGAACAGGTCGCAGCCTGAGTCCTTGCCACCCTGCAGGACAGAGATTGGAAGGCAAGCACCTCAAGGGGTGGGTATGAAGACGAGATGAGCTCATGTTCCAGCTCATGGCCCAGCACGGTTCTGGGCCGCTGTGCAGAGTTAAATAGATACACAAATGATGCAAGATCAGTGCCACCAGGTGGGCCCTGGGAGAAGAGTTTGCTCTGTCCACCGTGGGAGTGACCGCAACGTCTCAGGATGGCTCTCGAAGTAGGTGTCATTTGCGTGCAGGGTAGAGAAGGTTTCAGAGGAGGTCTTGAGGTGGGTCTGGCATTCCTGGTGGAGGTTAGAGCTGGAGTAACAGTCGGCAGGTGCGGTGTCTGACCCCTTCTGAGAACTGCAATGAGGCTCATGTGACTAGAGTGGAGGACCGAGGGTAATCAGTAGGTTCTTTGATTTACAAATCACAGAAACTCAGCTCAAAGGGAATGTTTTGCTCGTGTTATCAGAAGAGTGTGGGAAATGAGCTTCAGGCATGGCTGGATCCAGGATTTCCCCTTCCTTGTTCCTTCTCCTCGTCCTGCTTTCCTGGCGCTGGCTTCCTTTTGAGATCAATGAATGGCTCAGGGCTTCCTTCTCTCCTGCTTCAACCTTAGCTGGAGAAGAACATTTTGTTCCTGGGAATCCCAACCAAAGTCCCAGGGTTGACCCTGATCGACCCAGTTTCGCATGGCAATCCATCTCCAGGCAAGCTCAGTGCTACTGTCTGAACTGGGGCTTGGACCCACCCCTAGATCTTGGGCTTGGAAGATGTCAGCCCTGCCTGGACAACACGGCTGAGAGTGGCGGGGGGATGGGCAGTTCCTCAAAGGAAAGCTAGGATGAGGTTTCCAGAAGGAGGGATGTAAATGTTAATCAGGCAAAAACACCAGACATCCTCTACAGGTAGCAAGAGCTAAGGCTGCAAGAGAAGCCCTCCTCTCATTCATACCCACCCCCCACTTTTCCTGCCTCCCCCTCCTGCTCCAACAAGATGTACTCATTCGCGCCTTGTTGGTTCCTCTCCGCACATGTTCCCAACCTCCCTGGATGCTGGGCGTAATCTCGTCCCCATGAGAGATGCCAGCAACACCTTCTGGAAACACAGCGTCTGCCAGCTGCCACCCCCCACCCTCACTGTGGCTACATAATTAGAGTCAATGGGGCCGGGTGGCTGGCGGTGTGCAGGTCTCAGGCTGACCTGTTTCTCCAGCTCCCTCCAGCCTCCCCGTCCTGCCTCGGAGATCCTCGGCCTTGGAGAGGGTGTGGGTAGCATGCGACACTCTGGCCCAAACCCACCTTAATCAGGTTTGTGAGCACAATCCCAGAAGGCTCTTGGTGGCTCGGCTGATATGCCAGTGCCAAACATAGAACAGGCCCAGCCAGTCCCACCCTTAATTCTGTAAATTGCTGGAAATCAGATGATAATGCTAGCCCGGGGAGACATAATTTGTGATAACCCAGCCCGGCCCCTGCTGGGTTTGATCCAAGATGACATCCATGGAGAGAAGCGTGCCTGTGGCTTCAGCCCCCTTCTCCGCATCATGTTCCCTTTTTAGCCTTTAATTCTTGGTCCCAGTGGCCATCTGCTGCTGCCGCTACTCTCCCCTCCCCCCCAAGTCCCTGAAAAGCTCACTGGGGCCGGGAGGAAACGGGCCGGGAGGAAACGGGCCAGTTACTCATTCATTCACCCTACAGATCATTGTTGGGCTGGTACTGCATGCGCGGAGCCTGGGAGGTACTGGGGACAGGGACAGGATGCCCGCAGGCCCCCGGACTGCCATCTAGAGCAGGGAGGAGAGACTGGCATCACTCTCAGGAGGGTCTGAGGTTATAGGGACAAGACTCCCAGGGTAGCAGAGTGGGGAGGGGTGTCAGGCACTACTTGGGGGACTGAGGGGATAGGGCCTCCGGGAGGAGGAGAGAGCTGCCCCAAGCAAGCTGCTGACTGTCCAGAGCTCTTAAGAGACTCCTGGCCCCTTGACCACGGCCATGGGCTCCTGTCCCGTCCCGAGGCTGAGGGCCAGGGTCGGAAATGGTCACGTCTCTCCCAGGAGGTGTGAGCATGTGGGTGCTTCAGACCTTCCTTCTCTGCCTTCCCCGCCCCCCCCACCACGACTTCCTGAAATAGATTCTGTTCGTCTCCACCGCACAGATGGTTACGGCGCCCGCTAACTTGGGGATGGGGCCAATCGCTGGGGTACAGCGGTGAGCCAACGCTACCCTGCAGATAGGGACGGAGGCATTTCACATGTAAATGTTGAATGGTATCTGCCTGTCATGAAGGCAAGGGCCTGGGCGGTTGAGAAATAGCAGGGGAGCCAGCTGACTGGGGTGGGGGGGAGGAGGCATCCCCAGCAGGAGGGCTGGAGGACGGAGGGGAAGGGGAAGAGGGTGGCTGTGAGAAGAGCCAAGTCGGGACCAGGGCACCGCAAAGGCCAGGGGGGTAGGATAATAGGGGGCGAGGGTGATGCGGGGTGGGGCGGGGGAGTGGGTGGGCCTAGCCGTGGGCCCTTGAACTTCGTGGAGGACAAGGAGGCGGCTTCGGGGCACCAGGATCTGAGGTCACACTGTCAACCTGGCTCCAGGCCTGCACACACGGAACCCCGTTACATTTGAGTTTCAGATCAACAATGAATCATTTTTTTAGTATAAGTGTGTCCTAGCTCCTCCAAGCTTACGCTAAAAAAAAAAAAAAAAAAAAAAAAAAAAAAGATTTGCTGCTTATCTGGAATGTAACTGGTGGTATCCTGTTCTGTTTTTTTATCTCTTTGCTACACTGAGCCACCATCTGTGGGGAGGTGGAGGCCACCCCCGTGCCTCCTTGGGGCTGGCCCTGTCACCTCTCAGGCTGATGAACCAGACGACTAAGACGGCCTGCCTGTTGTCACCCTTGCTTTCTGCTCTGGCCCCCTTCAACCCATTCCCCGGGCTTCCCATGGAAGGAACCAGGCAGGACAAAGGGCCTTCTGAAGTCACTGTCAGGAGCAGGGGGACCACTGTGACCTGCCAGTTTTAGGGCCCCTATAATAGGTCCCTTCCATCCTGCCTTTGAGCCTTGGCCCGGGTCGTCCCCTCTGCCTGGCCCTCTGTCGTTCGCACACCGGCTTATGGGAGGCCCAGCTTGTGTTGATGCTCAGCTGCTAAGCTCCCATTATGCCCTACGCTTCCTATGTGATTGTCCCCGTCACCTGTGGGGTGGGCTCCTTTCTCGTCCTTGTACAGATGGGAAAGCCGAGATGCAGAGAGGCTGGGTGACAAGGATGCAGACCAGGTCCCAGTCGTGGGACTGCCTCACCATCCTCGCTCCTGGAGGGTCCGGGGCAGTGCTAAGCTCAGGCATGGACTATTCCTGTTCTCAGGCCACAGAGACTCCACACTCCCCCTCCCCATCTTTCGTTTTCCGATTATAAACCCGCTTCCTGCTCTAACCAGCAGGAAGCAAGTTTTCCTGTTTCCTTTTAAAATATCCAACTAGATTTTTTGTTGACTCCTTGTTCCTGAGGCTGGTCCAGCAAGACAAATAAAGAATTTCTTGATAAAAAAAAAAAAAAAAAAAGTAAGTCTGCTGTCCCCTGGGTTTCGAGGTTTTTAGCATCTTGAGCCATTCAGGCTGCTTGACCTATGACTAGCACACCCCATTGGGCCCTGGTCCTCACCCCTCTGGCCCATGAGCAGTCCTCTCGCCTTCGCTCATCGGCAGCCCCAGCCCATACCAAGCACTGCCTGGCGTCGGGCATCTCAGGCTCTCCCGGGTTAATCAGGCTGATTGGTTTTAATCAGTTCCCCGCTGCCAACAAAACACCAGGGAGCCAAGTGGGGGTGGGCAGGGGAGAAAGTCTGATTCACGGGGCACGGCCTCTCTGTGTGAGTGGCCGAATGCTTACCCACTCTGGGCCGGTCTCCTCGTTCCTGTAAATGGGAGGCGGACGACGTGATTCTGTGATAATAGAGGCATCCATTCATGAGGGTTTTCCGGGCACTTACTTAGTGTGCTAGAAAATGTTTTCAGCCCTGGGAGATGCCCATGAACAAAAGGGACAAGGCTCTGCCATCATAGGCTTATATTCTTTGGGGAGACAGTGAGGCTATGGCCCTGTACTGCCCACGGAGGAAACCCCTAGCACGGGTGTCTATTTAAATATAAAGGAAACAAAATGAAATCAAGTTGAAAATTCAGCTCTAGGTCGCCTGGGTGGCTCAGTCAGTTGAGCATTTGACTCCTCGTTTTGGCTCAGGTCATGATCTCGGTGTCGTGAGATCAAGCCCCACGTCGGGCTCCATGCTCGGCAGGGAATCTGCTGGAGTCTCTCTCTCTCCCTCTGCCCCTCTCCCCACTTGTGCTCTCTTTATCTCTCAAATAAATAAATAAATCTGAAAACAAAAAAAGAAAGAAAATCCAGCTCCCCCGTTACGACGGCCATGTTTCAAGTGCAGAAGCCCCTTTGTGCCTCAAGGCACGCCGGTGAGAGCTCATACGCACCATCACTGGGGTTCTGCTGGGCAGTGCTGCTGGGGACTGACAAGGCCTGTGCCCTCCAAGGGAGTGAGGACAGCTGGAGTGGACAGAGCCAAGCTTTTGGAGAAATGATAGTCAGGGAAGGAAATATTTGAGCTCAGGTCTGGCCTTGGTGAGGAGTGCTCCGTAGGGAATCTGAGGGATGACTCTTCCCGGCAGAGGGAACAGCAAATGCACAGGCCCTCGGCTAGGAGGTTGACCCATGAAAGGAGAAGGGAGTCCAGTGCCACTTGAGTGCATTAACGTGGAGAAGAGGGATAGGAAGGGAGACCTGTCAGGGGTTTGGGGCCGAATCATTTGGGGCCCTGCTGGCCACAGGAAGGACTTCGGCGTGATGGGAAATCATTAGGTGGTTTCCAGCTGGGGAGTGCCATGGTCTGTTAACAGGATGATCCCCGCTGCTATGTGGGGTGAGAGGTCAGGGGACAAGCCAGAAGCTGGAGAGAAGGCTGATAATCCCAATAATTATCAGCAGACAGTAGCCATGGGGGTGTTCGGATTCTGGAAACGCATCAATGTGGAGCATCAGTCTTGCTGATAGACGAGAAGAGCAGCATCGTGGAGAATCGAGGGGTTTCTGCACTTGGTGGGGGGGGATCAGGCGGGAGAGGATGCTGGTGGGCAACCCGCGAGGGAGCCAGAGTTCCCGTATGGGCCAAGTCAAGTTCAAGATCTACATAAGACATCCACGTGGAGGTGTTGGTGTGCTGTGGTCTAGCTGAGTCTGAACACCAGGGCCGGGGCAAGGTGGCATGATTAGTCTGGAGATAGTATTAGCGACCTAGCGAGTGTCACAGAGCGCTGTGGCCTTAATGCAATTACTGTCGTTTCTCAAGTCTGCTTCATGTCAGGCATACTATTACCTACCCTATCTTATTCAGTCCTGAGTCAACTCCAAGACGGAAGCCTGATCACTTTCTGAGAAAGGAAGCTCAGAGGGGTTAAGAGTCTTCTTCAAGGTCATACAGGATTTGATCTGAATCTATCCGGTTTCAAAGCCTTCATCCCCTCAGTGGCCTGAGGAAAGCGGTCATGTGTTCTGAATTCTGACTGGAATGGGCTGACCCATCTGCTTGAGTTTGAATGCTGAGGACCTCGGACGCCAGGCCACGGAGCCCAAATCCACGCAAAGGCAAAAAGTTTCCCAGCCCAAGGACCAGGGCTGCCCGGCCGACTGCCCTGGGTTCTGTTTCCTCCCGAGACCTCATCCTCATGGACATTCAGCCCTCTGACACCCTCTTGGGGTCTGTCTGATGGCCAGGGAACCAGGCAGGTAGAGAGGCCCGGGAGCTGCTATCATCCCCTCCAGAAGCAGGCAGGGGAGCACTGAGCTTCTAGGTTCCCTGCTGCCCCAGGAGACAGACAGCCCTTCCCCAGGACAGCCAGACTTCTGCACTTCCTCCCTAGGCATCCAGGAGTGGTGACAACTTTCCACCTTCTCCCTTCCCGTTTCGGGCTCCAAGGCTTGTGAGACCCCAGAGCAGAAAGGCCCACAGGGATCATCTGGAACAATGCACTCACTCCCTACAGATGGGAAGACTGAGGCCAGAGAGCTGTGTCTGGACTAGAATCTGGGTCTCCTGCCTCCATCTCTTGTCCATCTTCTGAGATCTCAGGGGGCTGGAAACCTTTATTTTCCTTCCCAGGGCTCTGAAACGACACGGGTGGTTCTCCGGGTGCTCCCTGGGCCTGTGTCAGGAGCGCCTCTGTGCACTCCCCCCCCCGCCCCGCACATGGCAGAAACGGGACCCTGCCATCTGCGCTTGACCCAGCCTGCCCACCAAAATTTGAGGACCACCCACCACAGGCTGGCCTCCCCACGTCAGATCCTTCAGGCCACGGGTCCTCCATTCAAAGTCGGCTTACTCTTTCCAAACAGACCTGATCACAACACGTCTCAGGCTCCTGGAAGCAGACAGCTGTGGGCAGGTGCTGCCTCCCATCTTCCGGCCCTGATTCCAGCCACCGCTCAGCCGCCCAGGTCCACACAAGCTTGCCTGCCCTTCCCATAGGTTTTGACTAGCTTCACCGCTTTGCCTCGAGCCTGCCCATACCAACACCCCCATCGCCCCCTCACTCCTTCCTGGCCTGGCTGGGCCTTCTCCGATACAAACCCCAGCACAGGCTGGAGGGGCAGGAGGAACGGTGCCCCTTAGGGTTGAGCTCGGCCAGTGTAGGAGAGCGGCTGGAGCACACTGGCTTCCATGTCCTTCCTGGGCTGCGTGCTCCCAGTGGTCCCAGAGGACAGAGCAACTCGTCTTGTCCTCCATGCCCTACCTCCCCCCCCCCCTCCCCCCCCCCCCGCCGCCCCATCCCTGCTCTCTGGGTCACACCCGCCCACTAAGTGCTCACACCTAAGTGTTTGTCACAGGCTCTGCTTTCTGGAGACCCCAGGTTCAGACACGCCCTGTCACTGACTTACATCCCATCCTGGAGTGTCACTTCCTGCAAGGACAGAGGTGACATATGAAACAAGACAGACTGGGCCCCTGGGGGGCTCTAATAACCAACACACACTGGTACTGGGGAAGGTGGGACACCCTCCAGGAGGCTCCCCTCCTTGCCTTATGGGTGGGGTAACTGATAGGAAATCAGACCCACAGGGGATGGCATGCTACGCTTTCTGGGAATGGAGAGAACCCCTCCTGTGTCCTTTCCTTGCACTTGCCTCTCTCATCCTGTATTAGATGGGCTCCTCTCAACTCCCACCGCCTGCAAACTCTAGATTCCCCCGAATTCCTTAGTAATGACCTAAATTCTTGTTGCTACGTGCCCGGTGTTTGCTGCCACCAGGATCCGTGACAGTGTGGCCGCCGGAGCCAGACTCCCTGGGTTTGAATCCGGGTCCTGCCACCTCTCACATGGGCAACTTCAGGCAAGTCACAACTGGCCTGTGCCTCATTTATGACATGGGGACAATACCTCCCTCATAGACTTGTTAGGAAAGTAACGTTAACGTGCAAAGTGTGACGGGCCACGTGGGGCACACAGTCGGTACATTATAAGCCTCGGCTATTATAATTATCACATTTTACTATCACCATAACCCTGTGGTCTAAACACTGGCATCCAATTCTTCAGATGGAAACTGAGGCTCAAGAGGTTGACTTACCCAGGGTGGGAGGGGGAGCTGGTCTTTGAATGCTCTCTGTTCCAGTCCAGAGCCTTGGGTACCGACGGACCAGTTTTCTGGTACTCAGAAACTGAGGTGCAGCTTTAAACTATCTTCCATCTTGGGGCACCTGGGGGGCTCAGTCAATTAAGTGTCTGCCTTCGGCTCAGGTCATGATCCTGGGGTCCTGGAATCGAGCCCCGTGTTGGGCTCCTTGCTCAGTGGGGAGTCTGCTTCTCTCTCTCCCTCTGCCCCTCCCCCTGCTTGTGCTCTCTCGCTCTCTCTCTCTCTCCCCCTCCCTCCAATAAATAAATAAAATCTTAAAACAAAAACAAAAACAAAAAAAACCACAACTCTCTTCCATTTTGACGGGAGGACTGGGCCCTTAGTGGAGCCCCCTGCGTGTGGATGGGCTTTGATTATTTGACAGAGAAGACGATCCAGGGGGAATGAAGGGCTTCCAGGGGCCCTTGGGACGCAACCCGCGGGCCCTTCCCCCAGACCACACCCCTTTCCCCTGAATCCACTTACCCATTCTCCCCAGCATCAGTTGTGCCTGTGGCCGGGCGGTGACCATCCAGGCTGCTGGGATCAAGGAAGGGATTTGTACTTAACCATGTTTCCAAAGCTGTAGCCCAAGGAAAACTCATGTCCTCAGGGACCTACTGGGGCTGAACAAAGAATAGAGAGCCCCGTGGCTAAAAAGGCCTAGAAAATGCACGTGGTGCCCCCAACATGGGCCCTTTCTCCCCTGGGGACTTCTGAGAACCTTTACTACAGCGATTGGGGCTGTGACTCTGCAGGGCTCAAGGGAGCACTCACGAGTCCCAAACAGACTTCTGCAGGGAACCCTCTCTCCTGGGGACAGTCTTCCAAATCTGCAGAACTCGCTTCGGGCACAGCTGCTGTAGTGTTTGGCACACTCCACCCTCCTCCAGACAGACAGATTGCCTCAGCCAGATGGGGGTTCCCTGAGCGGGCTGCTCCTGCCTGGGAAGTCTGTTGTCAGCTCTGGGGAGAAGGAGTGAGTCACCCATCTCTGGGCTTTGGGTGCCAGCTCTGGGGTGCAGAGAAGGGAGTGCTCAGGGGGAGGGACCAAGCAGCCCCTCTGGCCATGCCCCTGTGGCCTAGAAAGGGAACCCCACCTCTAACGACTGTCCCAATAGTGGCTCAGGTTCTGCCCCGATGCACCTGTGACTATAGCCAGGGCGGTGGGGGTGGGGGGGAGGTAGGGACCAGGATCAAAATCAAAATTCTTCCAGTTCACAGCCCTGGCACTGTGAAATTTACCAGTTGGTAAATAATTTGAATATCCTCCTTGGTAATCGGTACCCATCCTGTGCTCTAGCATCAGAGGACGTGAGCAGAGGAAGAACATTGGATTGATGCTAGGGGAGACAGAACAGACATGGGTCTTTAACTTTTCAACATCTTTCTCTGCCGCTTTCTAGCCGCACACCCCAAAGGAGGTTCTTTTCACTTCGAGTCCCAGGATTCTCATCCACCGCCTGGGTGTTCCGAGTGTAAGGGAGATCTGTGGCCTGCACAGGGTCTGGGCCCCAAAGAATGTTGCTTGCTTCTTGCTTCTTCATGGTGCCCAGGGAAGCAGGTGTTGGGAGAGACACTCCTCCTCAGTGTCCCTTGCCCAGAACAACCTCCTCATTAAGGGAGCTGTTCCACATCCCCATCTAATTACCCTCTAACCGCCTGCTCCCTGCTGGGCCCGGCCTGCTTGCTGCCTCCTGCCTGACCAGGAGACCCAGTCTAATTGGAAGGCACTCAGCGAGGCAGGACCCCACTCCTGCTGGGGCCAGCAGTCCAGGGGAGAGGCTGGTCCTCCCTGGCTCCTGCAGACTGCCTCCAGCTGAGGGCAGGGAGAGCCGAGGCGAGGCTGGCTTGTCCTAGGTTACGCACCCAGTGAGAGCAGGAAGGGCAAGGATGTCAGCTAGCCTTGTGCTGTTGGTGGCTCTGGATAGGTTTATTTTTCCGGAAAAGCAATCTCGAGGAGTGGTTGAGGGTGCACACTTGGAGCCCGACAGACTTGGTTTGGGTCTTTGCTCTCTGCTTACCAGGCTGTGGCTTTAAAAGCTTCCTCTTGGGGGACGTGGGTGGCTCAGTGGGCTGAGTGTCTGCCTTGGGCTCAGGTCATGATCCCAGGGTCCTAGGATTGAGCCCCTAGGATTGTGCCCTACTCAGCAGGGAGCCTGCTTCTCCCTCTTCCTCTTTCTGCCGCTTCCCTTGCTTGTGTGCTCTCTCTCTATCAAATGAATAAATAAAATATTTAATAAACAAACAAACAAACAAACAAACAAATAAAAGCTTCCTCTTGTCCTCTGTTTTGCCATCTGAAGAATGGGAATTCTATTGTGGGGAGGAAAAGAGAAAAGGCCATAAAGCGTTTAGCATAGAGCTCTGTGCACAGCAAGCACTTGGTTGGTGGGGGCTATTGTGAGAGCTGCACATTCCTGATTCCAGCCCACCGTTCAGGGACCCCTGCATCTATGCTACCCTACTCAATGCTCACAACAACTCAATGAGGCTATTTGATTTTTCACAGGAAGAGAAACTGAAATTCAGAGGTAAAGAGACGTGTTCAAGATCATCCAACCAGTACACAGAAGAGATCCAATCCCGCTGCTCTACCTGCATCCACTCCTGGCACTCATGCATACATAACTGGGTGCCTAGTGTGTCCCCCACTTGATTCTGGCAAGGACTGGCTTCCAAGCTTTTTGGTTACCTTCTCTTCTGTGACAAACACTGGAGCTCTATTTCCCACCCCCTCTTCCAGGCACGCCTCTGCCATAGGAGTGAGAAAGCTACACTGCGCAGACTCTCTACTAGGTAAGGATGGATCTGAAAATCTGGATGGGGGAGTTGGGGGAAGCAGTAGTGGGAAGAAGATTGGCCCCTCAACGAAAGCTTTGAATTCCTGGTAAAGAGCTCAAACTCCACTAGTTCACGGATCAACTTCTACTCTCTTCCTTCTTTAAATGTAGATGTGAGCTCTGGAGATGCAGCAGCCATCTTGTGACCAGGAGACCTCAAACATAGGATGAAAACCAATAAGCGAAGCATGTCCAAGAAGACAGGTTGGAATTCCAGGTTCCCTGTGGCATTATTGAGGTTGGAACTACCACTTAATCTCCCTACCCACCCACCCCAACCCCTATTTGTTTAGGGGCTAAGTTCAAGCCAGTGGTTCTCAAAGTGTGGTACTTCCTTGAACAGCATCATCAAGATCACAAAGGAATTTGTCAGGAAAGCACATTCTTGCCCTTCCCCCCTAACGCCCAGATCTGCTCAGTCAAAAACTCTGAATGATCTGGGTTTCTAACAAACTGAGTGACTTTAATATTTAGGAACCACTGGCCAAGAGCCTTGTTCATTCAGAACCCGTTTACTCGAATCTGAGTGCAAGCCTCCTTGATACCACACCTCTGAGCTTCGGCTCAAAGTCTTTTCTCTGTCTAGAATGCCCAGTTTCTTCTTTCCTCCCTCTCTGCCAGTCTTTTTTATGAAGTGAATTAATTTTAATCATAGAAATCCAGAATGGCAGAAAATTCTGCTGTTGCAGTTTGGCAAGGTACATGACTAGTTTTTGGATTAGGTCTCGACCGTCTCGGAGGGCTGGAGAAAAGCAGAAAGCTATAAAATTGTTCCATTAAAAAAAAACATGTCCGGTTCCATCTGGAAAACCCAGAATCGGTGTTTTATTTTTCTCTCTCTCTCTCTCTCTTTCTATATTAGGCCGGAAGGAGTGATCGGCAAGCCCCAGTATCCTGACTTTCAGCGATCATGGACCCTGAGGTCCCCGTCCTGACGGGGCCACCGTCGGAGCCCGGAGCTTGTCCACTGTGGCCGCCAGCATGTGGGGGCAGATGTTGTCGTTAGACTCTGCTGCATGACAGACCACACCAGATCTTGGTAGCTTAGACTGACTATTTTTTTTCCCCCAGATTCTGTAACTGACTGGGTAACACCACTGCTGGCTGTGTCTGTGGTCAGCGGAAGGCCACCTGGGGCCTGGGCCCTGCCAGGATGGTGGCAACACCACTTCCTTCTCCCTCTACATGGTCTTTCAGCCCAGATATCTTCAAGGCCTGGTCGGTGTAGGGCACAGTCCCAAGAGGGCCAAGACAGAAACCCAAAGGCCTGAGATCCTATGCCTGTGCTTCTGGCAGATTCTGTTGGTGGTAGCAAGTCCCAAGGTCAGTTACGTGCAGGAGGGTGGATTACCAGTCTCTATCCCTGCTGGGAGTCCATATCCCTACTGGGAGACAGGGCCGTCATGCAGAGGGGTGGGTACCCTGGCCTGGGAGGAATTTGCATCCTCCATAAAGAATGTTCACATCTGTCTTCCAGCCACAATTGATTCACTTTCCTTCCTCAGCAGGTCCTGTGTGGCCTGCTCCCAAGACCCTCAGGGTTTCCTCCAAGGGCAGCATCAGGTTGAGCATCTGGAGTCTTGTGGTCTAGGTCAGGTCCGGATGTGGCTGGTGCTCCACTTCACGCCGGGCAACTGATCTACCCTCACACACCGGGTATGCAATGCTGAGACAAGATAGACTATTTCGTTTTGAAAAGGCAGGAACAGTAGACGCATGGCGATGGCTGGTCTGTAACCATCGCCATGTTCTGGAATCCAGCCAGGCGCTTGTGATCAAGATGCTCTGCTCTGGGGACAGAAGACAGTCCTTGATTAGGGCCTGGTTCTGCTCCTGGGGGTGGCCCTGGGTCCATCATTCCCTTTGGCTGTTGGCTCCAACCCTGGGCTCTGCTGTCTCAGAGGGTCTCCCTTTCCAGAAGAACTCTTTGCACTGACTAGCTTTCTTGGTCTGCTTCCTGTGTGTAAAACTCACAGGGCTCTTTTCATTTAGAACTGTTTCAGGTTTTTTTAGTCCAGACTAGGGGTACTCTGCTTAAGACGATTCTCTCAAATGTTGTGGGTTTCTCATGAATCACACCTGGGGATCTTCAATGCCCCAGAAGCCACTTCATTCTTTTTGAGACAGATCTCTACCTTGGGTGTGCCATAGTTCAGCATCCATAAGATTCTTAGAAACTCTTTCCTACAGCGGAGAAGGCTACACAGCACTGCCTTAGACAATTTTAAGGTCTTAATAAAGGGTTATACAAGAGTGCCTGGGTGGCTCAGTCGGTTAAGCATCTGACTCTTGATTTTGGCTCAGGTCGTGATGTCAGGGCGTGGGATGGAGCCCCACATGACGCTCTGTGCTCAGCAGGGACTCTGTTTGGGACTGTCTCTCTCCCTCTGCCCCATCCCTGCTCACACTCTCTCTTTCTCTCTCTCAAATAAATAGATTAAAAAAGAAGAAGAAGAAATGGTTTTATTTTTCAATGCACTACCTTCTGATGGTTTCCTGTTGTCTCTAAATTCTGCTTGCAAACAGAACAGAGCTCTCTTAAGCTCATCTCTCTCTTCTTATATCTTATCAGGAAGGAAGTCCATTGGCAGTCTCCTCCACATTTGGCTTGGAAAACTCTCTAGCCAGACCTGTGAGTTCATTTGGTGCATGTTCCATAATCCAAGTATCCGCAGGTAACAGTCTTGCCAATAGTTCTGCCACAGTGCAGCACGTCCCCCTTCCCCAGGCTCCAAGAGCAATTTCCTCCCCGTGGTTCCAGCTCCCACTGATCATTCCGTGACTATCCTTCCAGCCTCTGCCCATCTCCGGGGCCCCTGGACCCGTGCACATGAATTAGCTCTGGGTTTTGGAAACAGCCCAGGCACTGGTATTGATTTCTATAACTGGTATCAGCTTATCAGCATAAAAAAATGTGGCCCGCAACTTAGCGATTTAAAACAAAGATCTAGGCTAATTCCTGACTGTCTGAGGGGACTCTCTGCTGTGTCTGCTGGGCTCGGGCACACAGCTGTAGTCCACTACCGGCTCAGCGGGGTCGGAAGGGCCTGGGCGCTCACTCCCGCCACTGGCCCTGGCGCCGGCTGTGGGCTGAGCGCCGCGGCCCTCGGCGTGGTCTCTAACTAATCCTTCAGGAGGCCAGCCCAGGCTTCTGGACAAGGTGGGCTCAGGACAGAGTCCCAGGAGGGCAAAGGCAGAAGCCCAAAGTCCTCTCGATGCCTGAGCTCCGAAACTCACGTGACCTCACTCCAGCCAGACTCCGTTGTCTCAAGGCCAGCCTCGATTCAAGGTTGACAGAGAAACGGGCTCTCCCTCTGGCTGGGACTCAGCGAGGTCATACTGCAGAGGGGCGGACACACTAGCATGGGAAGAATTCGTGGCCCTTAAACAAGCTACCACAGGACTTCGTTTCTGTGGGCGCTCACGTTGCTTCGATGCCACAGATGGCTTCGTGTCTCCTCGGAGACCTCTTACTGCAAGCCCGTGCTTGGCTCCTATTTTTCTGTCAGGAATTGTTTAGTTGCGAGGAGTGGAAATCACTCAAAATAGCTCAAAGGAGGCCGGGGCGATACAGATATCATGGAAATGACACAGGGTTGGGCCATAAAACCTAGAGCAGGGATTGTTCTCTCATGTACTTTATTTCTCTCTTTTTTCCCCAGGGTCTTCCTCCTCCTCCTCCTCCTCCTCCTCCTCCTCCTCCTCCTTCTGCTTCAGGTCTACTTACTTACTCTGCATCCTTGTGGCTTCTTTCCTCCCCTCTAATTTTGGTCCCAGACATGGAAGCAAGAGTCCGCCCATCTGCGGGGAGAGGAGGCACGAAAGAGAACCTTCCCGACTTTGCTTCATGTGGGGTACAAACTGGCTCCAATTCCACAGGCCCCTACAGACCCAGAGCCCAGCGCTTGTTAACTGGAGATTTCATGTCTGTTGGCTCCTATTTTTATGAAAGAAAAAAATGGGTCTCTGGCCCCAAAGCGAGCTGACTGCCCTGGAGTAGCTCTCCAGTCTTCGTTCCGTCCATTACAGATGTCAGTAAAGACATAATACAAACGTGGCTCCCCAGACGCACCCACACTGTCGAGCAGGGGCTGCTGGAAATCAGTCTTGACTTATTTCCCGGGGACCCAGGAGGACCCTCCAAGCTGTCTCCTGGAGACCTAAGTAAGGGGCCCTTAAAGAGACACAGCTTGCCCTGTCAGCCTACTCCTCCTCCCCATGAGGACCTTTTCCTCCAGGTCACCTCAGAAATGGCTGTTTTGCTCCTGGAAGGACAAACCATCGCTTCCTCCCGTCGGAGGCGCTCTCCAGCCAACATGGAAAAGATCCTCCCTTTCGTGAACCGCATGACCATCAGCCTCCATGTCTCCGTCGGCGGGGTGGGTGTGGGGTCCCCACCTTACGCAGTGGGGGAGGGTCAAGGGCAGCAAATGCCTAATACAGGTCATGGTACTGGAAAAACTAAGAAAGAAATAGCAATATGATAAGGCTAATAATGAATAACCAATATGAATAGTAACTAAACTCCCTTGGCCTGAGTTTTGAGAGCTTGGGTAGAGGAGTAGGATCCCCTCAGTCCTGGGGACACGATAAAGGGTATCAGGTATGTGGTGACTCAGTCAAGTGACTCGATGCTGTGCACGTGTGTGGGGGGGGGGGGGGTGTGGACAACAGATTCCTGCGCACCTACAGCTCCCACCATGCCAGCTCTTTAATCTGCCATGGCCCATGGCCTGGGGCGAGGGGTTCCCAGAGCAGGTTGTAGCAATGTCCCCGAAGCAGGGTTTCCCCGGGACCGTGCCTCTTCCTCTCGAGGTCAGCTGGGTCCCCGTGAGGCCCAGGACCCGGCAGCCTAGTCCGGGGATGGTCCCGCTGAATCCGGGGACAGAGAACCCCCTGATGGGTTGTGCGGGCCTGTTTTCCCTTTGCTCGGCTTTCTGCTTTGTGGCTGTCGCCTGCTTGGAGCACCTCTGTCAGAACGCGGGGTCAGGATTGGGAATGGTGAAATCCAAGTCTGCGAACCCAGTTCCCAGGCAGGGCGGCTGTGTACGGCCCTGGCAGGAAGCTGAACCCCTCACTTGCTGCTTTCGAGTCTGGGGAGCTGAGCTGGCAGCCGTTGACTATCCTGCCTCCGAGGCCTGAATGAGATTGGCTTTCTGCCCTTTGTTCCCAGGCCTGGTGAAGTCCCAGAGCTTCTCCTGTACATTTGCTAATTCCCATTGGGGGGCTGGGGCGCTCCTTTTTCCGGCCCCTACTTCCTGGAAGGGCCCTCTGGAATGTCCCTCACTCACCCTACCATGGAATTGGCTCGATTTGGAGAAAGGCAGCAACGACACACGCATTTACAAAATACTCGTGAATCCAGGATCTTCTGCTGAAAATTGTTTGGAAAACCTGGGGAAGGGGAAGGGGAAGGGAAAGGGTTGGGCGGAGCCTCATCCCGGAATGCACAGTCCCATACCGCCCCCATCCCCACACCCCCACCCCCCTGCCTCTCTCTGCCCTGACAATGTCGCGCAGCGTGGATCTGGAGCAGACTGCCTGGGTTCGCGAACCCCAGCTTTGCTGCTGCTTCCTAGCCTCCCAGTCAGGGGACACCTTCCCCGCCTCCCAGTGTCTCTATCAGATGGGGGGACTAAGGTGCCTGTTCCTGGATGTTTGTTTTGGGGCCAAGACAAGTTAAAAGGGTCTGTAGTAAAGTACTTGGAGGAATGCCTCACTCAGAGAAAGTTTGGTAGCAGTGGACAGCAAAGTTTTACCCCTGATTCCTAAAGATCATGGCGCTGATCTCAAACAGTGGCTCTGAGAACAAAGAATCGACCTTAAGTGGGTGGTGGACTGGTTTTTTTGTTTGTTTGTTTGTTTGGCTTTTTTGGGGGAGGCTTGCTTCCAGGCATCTAACTTGCATCTTCTAAGGGGAGGAATTCTCTCTTTTGTGGTGTGGGTAGACCAAGTGGCCCTTTCCTTCCACAAAAGCCCTTGGCCATTGACACCCAGGCTCCTGACTGTGCCTCTGCCAAAGGAAACCCTCCTCTCCAGATTCTGATGCCACAGTGCAAGAACAGATGGACAGTCCTTCCCGGCGGCAGCAGTGGAGACAGGCTCCAGCCAGCCTGTCCCTTGGCTGGGACGGGGACTGTGTCCACTGTGACGCAGGGCCACTGTGGGCTCCTACCAGTTTTCCCAGCCTCCCCACCCATCCTATTTGCCCCCTAACTTCCGTGTGCGGCAGAGATCCGCGGCTCCCTCCAGGAGCATGGCCTCTGAGCCCGTACTGCCAGAGCATTTGGCTGGGGCCATGGCTGCTTGGAATTTAGCTGTATTGCCCAGCCCCCGTTGAGACTGGGGTGATGGTGGAGCAGGCTCTGGGCGATGGGCTGTGAGCGGAGGCGACATGTACACCTTCTAGGCTGCGTCCCTCAGTGAAAGGAAAGTCCTCCCCTCCCCTCATTCCCCTTCCCACCAGCTACAAGTCCGAGATGCCAGTAAACCTTCATGCATCACATGAGAGACTCGCGCAGAACCACCATGATGTTCAGGGGGTCATGAAATTCCTGTCTTATCCGAGCCACCGTTGCTTCTGGTCTCCCCTTTCCAGAAGCCCCACATGCCTTCTCTATAGCTAATATACCTTCCAGCGGGTTGTCTGCTTGGCCTCAGGCAGCCCCAGATGCTTTCCTGGTCTCCTCTTGTGTCTTCTCACCCACCTTCTCTTTACCTTTAATCCTTTTGAGTTCTTTCTCCCTCTTTCTGTTCTTTCTGTTCTGCTTGGTAAGCAAGCACCTTGCTCGTTGAAGAAGGTGGAACAGAGTGTGCCCATTCCTCACGTTTTCTGGGCAGATCAGGGCATCAACTAGGATTCGTTACGATTCTCCTCCGTGGCTTCTCCCCGCTGCGGTCCTGGATGGCCTGGGAGCTGCGAAGTCTCCCTCCTCCCGAGGCTGTGTCCTTTGGTGCTCTGAGGCTTTGGCCCCTGGTCAAGTTTTTACCTTCCTCTCCAGCACTTGTCAAAATATTTTTTTCCAAACAGTGTTCCATTTCCTCCTACGGGGAGCCCTGGGGCCAGCTGGGAGATTAGTAAGAGTTCCTCGACTTTGGTAGGTTTGTTCTGTTTTGTTTTGCCTGCGAGCCTAGCATCCAGTTCTTCCATTTGTTTGATCTCAAGCTGGAAAACAGAACCCAAGGATTCTGGATGCACAGCCCATGGAGAGAGGCCTGTGGGGTCAAGGTCAGCCTCCCCTGAGTGGAGCTGCAGCATCGAGTGGCAAAGCAAGAGGTTGTCAGCTCTGGAAGGGCCCTGAAAGGCCCAGTGGGGTAAAGTGAGGCTGTTGCCGGACACCACGGGTAAGCCAGAGGCCACAGCAGGGGTCCTGTGTCTCTTAGGTCATCCCTGTACGTGTGCGCTCGAGACCCAGAAGAATCACTTACGGGTCCTCCTGGGTTCCTAGTGACTCACAGCTTCATAGAGTTGGCTCCCCAAAGTCAGTGCCCTGTGGCAGAGAGTGACCATGACTAAGAGGTCTGGGGGCATTCAGGAGGGGGCCTACTTTTCTCAGAGGGAGCCCAGGGAAGCTTCCTGGAAGAGGGGGGATTTTAGTTGCTTCTGGATGAACAGTGAGATGAGGACCTGTGACCAGAGAGGAAAGCTTTCCAGGGATAAGTATGGCTCATGCCACGAAGGTTGATTGTGTGTTGGTGTTTCAGGGTTGAAGGGTAGAGGTGATCCTGCTTCTAGCAGCTTATTATCATCCAGCAAGGGAGACAGGAAGTGAGCCTAATCCCCCAAGTTAGTGTCTAGTTACAACCGCAACGGACGCTGCAAAGGATAGGATCGGGAGGCTGCGGGATGGTCTAGTGAGCTCTGATCTGGTTGGGGTCTTCGCTGTCACCTCATCTGAGATTGGGGGAGTGGGGTGTCAGAGAGGGGAGTAGGAATTGTTACAGCAGAGATGGGGTAGGATCTCAGGGAGACATCACTAGCACAAGCACAGTGTGCAAGAGGCTCCCGAAAAGGAGTGTGGGATGCCCAGAGTGCAAGGAGAGGAGAGAAGGTCCTGGGGAGGCAGAAGGAGGCTGCCGTGTGTTCTCTGCAAGGGTATGAGGGCTAGAATGTCAACTCAAATGTTTGGGCAAGAAAAAGGATGGCCAAGCCTGCCGGTTGCTCCTACCCTCAGTTCTCCTTCTCTTAGCTGAACTCAGAACTTCAGTTTTTCTGCTGGGCCTGTAAGCACTCAGAATAAACATACTTCCCAGTCTCCCTCCTAGCTACGTGTAGCCATGTGACTAAGCTGTAAACATCAGAGTGTAAACAAAGATAGAATGTGCAAGTTTAAGGAAATGTCTTCAGATGGAGTGAAAGAGGACTTCTTTCTAATGGCTGGAAGGGAGACATGATGGCTGGAGCTCAAGCAGCCATCTTCAACCATGAGTTGGGAGCCCCATGTTAAGAGCAGTGAAGTAACAAGGTAGAAAGAGCCTGGATCTTTGATGATCATGAGTGTCATGGATTTGCCTCTAGGGAAAAACCAAAAACAAGCAAAGAAAATTTTTTCTTATTTAAACCACTTAAAACTGAATAGGATCTATGTTGATAACATGAATTTATTAGAGATGCTGGGGTAGCTCATGCAGTCATAAGAAGAGCTCAGAAACTGGGGAATCTTCAGGGAAAACATGCTAGGGAACAGTGGAATTCAAAATAATTCTAGAGAATTCTGTAAGGGGGCAAATTAACTAAAGGGGCACCACAGGAACCAAGAAACAAGGACCACAACAATTATTAGCTCTAGAGAAAACCAGAAAGTCCAAGAATGGAAATATAACCACAGCACTCTACTTGGTCCAACAGTGAGTAATATTTATTTGATCACAATTATGAAACTCTGATTATGGATTTAATTGAAAATGGAGATGAATTATTTTGGTAGTAATGTCAGAACGAGAAAAGGGACCAGAGCTGCCCCTAGTTCTTATAGTACCTCCGGACAATTAGAGAAACAGGCCTCTTCCTCGAGAAGCTTTGCTGCCTACTGGAAGGAAAATTGTCAAAAGAAGAATGCAAATCCATAATGCTTACCATATAAGGGAGGTCTCCAAGAGATGTGTTGGGGGGGAGTCCTGCAGTGGGGGTGTCTGGGAGCAAAAGTCCTATCTAGCATAAGTCAAGGGGTCGGGTCTAATACAGATGAATCAAGAGATAAAACATGGTGCAAGTATTTTGAAGTACGGAAATAAATACCCCCAAAAGTAACCAAAATGTTCCAAGTAGTTGCTTCTGAAGGCAGGGATGAGAGATGGGGAGGAGGAAGCCAGAATTTGCCTTTTTTTTTTTTTTTAAAGAAGCACTATTTAATTTTTTAAAATTATACTTTGAAAATATAAATTTAGGAAAACCCTGACTTCTCCATGGTTGCTCCCTCTTTTAAAGCCTCAAATCAGGGCACCTGGGCAGCTCAGTCAGCTAAGTGTCTGTCTTTGGCTCAGGTCATGATCCAGGGGGTCCTGGGATCGAGCCCCACGTTGGGCTCCCTGCTCAGCGGGGAACCATCTTGTCCCTCTCTCTCTGCCTGCCTCGACCCTTGCTTGTGCTCTCTCTCTCTCTTTCAAATACATAAATAAAACCCTCAAATCACCAGGAGAGTATTCTCTGCAGGTGTGTCAGAGTGGCCGGCTGTGGTTGGCGTGACATTGGATCCAGCGGGAGTGACTGTGTGAGCCCCCGTGTCTGCATCTGTAGAATGGGTATATGAGTGTATTTCCACATGCTGCTGGTAGAACTGCTGCAGGAGGAAGGCTGGCTTGTGTCTGATACACAGTCCTCTGGGGGCCGTCTGCCGCACTTGCTACTTTATTTGTTGTGCATCAGACACTCACGAACTTGCCTTAGCTCCCTCCTGCAGTGGTTCACAAATCAACGCGGGCATGAGTCACCTGGGGGCTGGAGAAACACTGCCAGGCCTCCCCCCTCCAGAGTTTCTGATTCAGTAGGTCTGGAGTGAGGCTGAGAATCTGCATTTCCAACAAGGTCCCAGGGGATGCTAAGGCTGATACTGCCGGCCCAAGGACCACACTTTGAGAACTGCTTCTCTAGAGCATACGCTGCTTTATGATGGACCCAGAGTTGATCTTGGCAAGCAGATGTGAGAGAAGGGAATTGGAAGAGCTCCAGCAAGGCTTCTTATGGGAGAATCCAGAGCTGGCGGAGCAGGGCCTTTGCGGGGCTTAGGATGGAAGAGGGATGGGGGAGGGTTTCATAAAAGATGTAATATTCCAGCTGAGCCTTGAAGGAGCAGGAGAAACGTGCCAGGCTGATGGGACAAAGAGCACCCCCAGCGAGGTAGGAAGGCAGGAGCATGAGAGAGAATAAAGCACATTTGAGAGTCGGTGCCCATTTGTGCCAAGTCCCATGACATCCTGAGACAGTGCAACAGAGTCAATGGGGCACCGGGCACGCTGTCGTGGGTGCCCTTAGAGATCCGAAGGGCTGAAATGATGAACGGCACACCCCGTAAGGGGCAAGAGGGTCCCAGGCAGGAGATGCTGCTAGAACCTTCTAACGGCTGCCTTCACACCCTCCAGACAAGGCATCTTGGATGACGCTTACAGATCTCAGTGATCTCACACACACAGGGAGAACATCACAGAGACCCATAATGAAGACTTTCGTCCCAGGACTGCCCGTTCCAGGGATGTATTTTCACACCCTTGTGGGAGACATAGTTGGCCTTTCCAGGTTGTGCTTGTGGGGAGCAACAGGGCTGATGATCTAAAACGAGGCCTGGACCGGAAAACCCCGGTTGCAAGCTCACGGGGGACACAGACTTCCTCTTTGGAAACCTCCTCCCCCCCCACCCACTACCCCCAGCCCCTTCTCCTTCTGTCTCCATCATGCCTATCACCGCTGGCTGTTTCCTGCTCTGTTCTAAATCTCATCCCAGAGAACCCCACCACTCGCCAGTAGCAATTGCCTGACGGCCAGTCAACAGGTGATGCACGCAGGGCGTTTCCAGGTGTCTGAAGGTGGCCACACCGAGCTCAGGGTCCCCAGGGGCTGCCGAGGCCTCACACCTCCCTGGGGGAACAGCAGGTTGGAGGTCCCGAACCGTCTGCATCCACGGCCCAGGTGAGTTCAGCCCTGACTGTGGACGAGTCTCCGGGCTCATTGCCGCAGGGGTGGCTCTGTGTACCCCACGCAGTGACCTCTCCTGTCGCATGTCCATGCAGGGTCCAGGGTCCAGGGTGTCGCCACACCTTCGTGCTCTCATCTGTTCCTCCGATTTCCTCAGGTAAGTAGGCACTGCTAGTACCCATTTCATAGAGGAGAAAAGTGAGTTGCTATCAGCTTACACAGGCGAGAAAGCCAAGGGGAGGGTGGCGTAGGGGTTGAGAGACCAAATGCTGGAAGCAGCCTGCCTGGCTCAGGTCTCGGCTCCAAACCTGCCAGCCATCGGACCTTGGGCAAGTCGCTTAACTCTCCGTGCATCTGTTTCCTCTGCTGCAAAATGAGAGTCTCTTCGAGGGTCACGTAAGTCAGCATATGTCAAACACTTAGAACAGCAGCGGCCAAGTACATGTCCGGTCTTACTGTTGTTAAGTGAATTCCCAGGCACCAAGTGGGATGAGCCAAACAGGTTCTAACCTCCTGTGCGCCTGGCTGCCCCGAGGCTGGTTTCTGGGAGCCGGGGGAAACGAGACTGTGGGGGCTCCCCCTGGGGCCTGCACCCCATATTCCAGACTCACACTGACAAGGGTTTGTGTGACCTTGGTCAATGTCCTGCCTCTCCGAGCCATCGTTTCCGTATCTTTCAACTGTCAGTTCACGAAGTGGTTCAAGGAGTGAACAGGACAATGGCAGCTAAATATAACAGTGTCAGGGTGAAGAGCCAGGCTCTGGAAACTTGCCACCGGCCAGACATTCTCTCTTCTAGCACATTCCAGCTGCGTGACTTTGGGTAAGTTACTTTCTCGCTCTGTGCCTCGGTTTATTTACCCGTAAAATGCAGATGATTAAATAGTTCCTACGTCATAGAGCTGTTGGAGGGAGGAATGTGCTGTCCCTCGAGGATACACTATCCAAGTGTGTGCCAAGATCATGCTGCACACCTCCGCCCTGGGTCTGGTATACAGTAGGCGCCCAGTGAACAGCAACAATGAGGAGGGGAGGAGAGGCTGCAAACTCAGCCTTTCACCTTACTAAACTGTAAAGTCGCCGGGCCAAGAATTCTCCATCCTGAATACACATTAGAACATAGTGAATTTTTTAAGACCCCAGCACCCAGGAACCCACAGAGATTTTTACTTAATAGCCTATACAGGGCCTGACAGCTAATGATTATTTTTTTAATTCCCCCAAGCGATTCTAACAAGCAATCAGGATTGAGAACCACTGAGTTAGAAAATGGAAGGAGATATTTTAACTAGGTAGATCTGTCTGGGCCTCTTTGAGGAGGTGATATGTGAGCTGAGGTCTGAATGGGGAGAAGGAGGTTGCCGGACAGTGACCTGGGTGGGGTGGGAATGTTTTAGACTGAGCACAGAGTAGGTGCAAAGGCCCTGAGGCAGGCATGAGTTTGTTATGTTGGAAGAAGAGCCAGAAGTCCAGAGGAGCAGAGAGGTCCACGTGTGCAGGGAACAGCTGAGGACCCAAGCACAGGGCAGCAAGGAGGGGAAACTGAGTTTCCCTCTGGCCAGAGGGGCTGAGGTTAGCCTTTAGCCTGGGCAGAAAGCAGTAGGAGGTATTCACCACTCATGTCCATGGCCAATGTAAGTCAAGTGTCCTCAAATCAGAGAGCTGGGAATTCCTTGGAAATCTCTGTTGATCCTAGCCTCAAATTCCTGAATGGGTTCCATTCCTGGCACCCACACCAGCTGGCCATCAGCCTAAGAAGGATCCTTTAGGACAGTGAAGTGGGGAGTTGGTCCAGGGTCTATCGAAGGAGGAGGGAGAGAGAGGCTGGGCCAAGTGCCCCCTGGGGCCCATTATAAAGGCCACCAGGACTAGCTGCCACACGGCTGCCAGGAAAATGCCAGCCTCCTGTGAAGGCTTAATTAGTCTGCTGCCCTCATGGCTGAGGAACAGTTCCTTCTCTTCTCAGGTCCTGTGATGCAGACAGTGAGGGCAGGGCCGTCGGTGGCGGTGGTTTCTGAGCTCTGGGTGTTTGCTATAGGGAGCATCTGTTGTCTGTGGGATGTGCCCGTGTGTCCCCTGATCACATCCAGCTGCACAATCATGTGTCGCCTCCTCACAGGGGAGAGCGTCCTGCTACCTGGTACATGTCTGTGTGTCTACGTTTCCTTCTGTCTTAGCCATAGCAGAGCATGCGATGTCTGAAGCTGTCTTCACCAGGTGTGGTCGTGCGTGTGTATGTGTGTGTGTGCGTGCACACGTGAACACGTGTGGACACATACGCGTCCACATGGAGGACGGAATCTGGCTCTCAAGCCCCCAGTCCCCCCTCTGCTGTCCATAACCTCCGCTGTCACCCGGGGCCACAGATATCATTCTTCAGGAACCACACAGCACTTGCTGCCGTGGGGAGCTCAAGAGGAACACTTCTGGCCCTGCTCCTTTGTGGGCAGGGGGACTGGCCACTCCCCACCGTCACAGTGGCTGAGACGCTTCCTCTTGCGGGGACCGGTTGTGGGGGTGGGCCAGCTGCATCCCGGGGCCGGGGCTCTGACGTGGGCTAGGACCCCAAGGCCTGGCTCTTGGCCGCCGGGGCCGCTGTGAACTGTCTGTGCGTGCGTGTGTGTACCGCCCACACACTCCTGTGGCTTCCCCAGCAGCTGGGGCTCAGGGAAGGGGCAGGGGAAGAGGAAGGAAGTGACTCTCCCCACACAATCATTCTCAGCCCCTCCCCCTCCAAGCCAGGACCCGAGGATCTGAGACCTTAGGAGCCTCTCTGCTTATCCACAGGGAGCACGATGGGAAGAGCTTATGCCTGAGCCCCTCCCTCATGGGCCACTCTTCCAGCAGAAATGTAACATCAGCTCTGCTCAGGCCTCAAACCCGGGCTGATGTCAGCAGCACCACCTCTCATGATGGAGTGGGTGGCCGCAGACCCCTCTCCCAGCTCGCAGAGCCTCTGGGATCCCCAGCCTCACCCGCCTCAAGCCTTTGCAGGAGCTGCACCCTCTTGCTAGAACACCCCTTCTCCTGACTGCCAGGGACTGGCACCTTCTCTGCATCCAGGTCTCCACTTGGAGGTCACCTCCCCTCACCGAGAGAGGCCTGCCCCGTGTCCCTCCGTGTCACACTTCAGTAGCTTCCTGTCACCTTGCAATCTGGAACTTGTATGACCATCTGCCACTGTGTCATTGCTGACGTCTCTTCTGTCGTCCCCTGTGTGCACAGAAGCTCTGGGAGGGCAGAACCCCTGTTGGGCTTACGTAGCCCCAGAACTCCAGGATCAGGGCCATATCCAGGAAGTGTTCACTAACCATTTATGGGGAGTTCAATAAACACATTGGACACTCGCTGTGTGCCGGGCACTGAGTATTATTACTGTCTCATTTCAACCCCTCAATAACCCATAAGAACCCCTGGTGCGAATTAGTAGCCCAGCCCTGTCTTACTGATAGAAGACTGAAGTTCAGAGAGGTTAAGAAACCTGCCTACAGTCACACAGCCAGTACGTGGGAGAAGTAGGATTTTTGTTCTATCTGATGCTACCGCCCACTTTTAATACTTTGTCCTGTCGTAATCAAGAGACAGGAAGAGTAAGGAAAGTCTGGTCAGGGAGACAGACAGACAGAAAAGTGTATTAATTATCTCTTGCTGTGAAAAAAACCACCCCCAAAATCAGGGGCTTAAAACAGCAGCCATTGATTACTCCTGACTTAGGGTTTGGTAATTGGGGCAAGTTCAGCTAGGAGGGCTCTTCCTCTCTGCTCTCTGTGGGACAGATTTTAGTCGAGAAGAAAGGTCAGCCAACAGGCAGGTTGGAAGCTGGCTGGTGCCAGGCGGGCTCCCCACTTGTCTGGCCAATGGCTGGGGCTTTCAGATGGATGCCTCAGTTGCCCTCCGTCTGGCCCCTCCAGTAGGCTAGCTCCAGCTGCATGGACTCTTGGGAGAGTCAAATGTCATTTCTGCCACATTTGCTCGATTCCAGAGGCAGCGAATTCGACTCTGTCTCTTGATGGGACATGCCACAAAATTTCAACTTTAATCTACCACAGTACCCCACTTTGACCATAAGGGTTATTCTACAGGCAAAATGCACTTACCTTCTCCCAGGACTTCCCTAGTGTCTAACCGTGTGGGTCATCAGAGCCCAGGATACTGCAGGGCCTCACACTCCAAATCCCTCCCTTCTACCGAGGACGCCCAATGGGACCAACAGCAGACGTTCCCTCGGCTTCTGGTTTTCAGGCATGAGGCCTCTCAGTCCCGGTGTGGGACCCCATGCTGGAGTCCGAAGCCAGCCACCCCCTCCAGACGCCTCAGTGCTGGGCGGATGTGAGTTGTTACTCCTCCCCTCAGCCTCCTTGGAAAAGAGGAGGGGGTCTTCCTTCCTTATTCTACAGCTGGGGGGTCCCCCAAAACACAGGGTTTGAATGACATCCCTGAATTAACAGGAACATTCTCACAGGGATCAGAGTAGAGGTCAGGAGGGCCAACATCTCCGCAGAGATTGCTTGGGTAAAACCAAAGTGTTCCTGAGGGCCACGCAAAGCCCTTGTCCCAGAGAAAACATGAAGTGGGATGAAAAATAGATATTCATTCATTCATAAAATTCTTCAGTTACAAACTGTTGATTAAGCGCCATTGATAGCAATGTACCAGGCCTGCTACATGTCTTATGAACTGAGATTAGGGTCCCTGTTCTTTTACAACTTCTAGTCTTATGAAGTAGACATGCATTAAACACAGAATGAAAGAATAAAGATGGGACTTGAAGGAGATGAAGAAGATGCTACACGAATGGCTAATAGGGGTTAACACAGCCTGAGAGCTAGTTCTGTGATGAAGTGTTGTTTTAGCTGAAGCTTGAAAAATGAGTAGGAGTTTTCCAGATTTAAAAGGGTTTGGGGCCCGGCTAGCTCAGTCGGAAGAGCATGAGACTCTTAAAAGGGTTTGGGCGGGGGGGTAGTGTTGTAGGCAGGAAGAAAAGCAAGTGCAAAGGCCCTGGGGTTGGGCTGTGTTTGGTATATTGGAGGAGTAGTACAGCAGCCAGGCTGATCACATAGGCTGTGGCAGGAAGGCTGGGCTTCATCCGGTGACAGCAGCAAAGGCCCTGCTGCTTTGCTGCTACTGAACAAATGCCATGTGCCAGGTGATTCTGGTATATTACCTCACTTAATTTTTCCCACCAGCCTGTGCAGTGCATTCCATCAGCCTTGCTTTACAAACTTGGTAAGCAGGGCTCAGAGAGACTGAGGCCCTGGATCACTCACCAGTGCCCGGTGTCTGAAACAGGGATGAGAAGTCGCTGTCCCCCTTCCTCCGAACCTCACTGGACAGGAGCAGAGCCGAGGAGGTCATCTCCTCCAGTGCCTGCTCCTGGTTTTGCAGGCCTGGGAGGCAATCACTGCCCTGTGTGTGCAGACCCATATGGGTACATACTGACCCGTCTCCTAGGCCTTCCTCCTTGGGTGGACTTGACCTCCATCTGTAAACCACAGTGAGCCTGCCTCATCAGCTGCACCCACAGGGAAGTGCTCCTTCCTTCCTCCTACACAGACATATCTGAATGGCCCTTAGGTCATTTTCAGTTTCATCTCTGTGTCCCTCTGTAAGCTCCCTGAGGTTAGGAGCCATATCTGTGTGGTTCTTCATTATAACTCAGACCAGACCCATAGCCAGCCTCTCATGATTGCTCAGTAAATAGATGTTTCTGTGAAGCCTGGAGGATAGGAAGATGCCCAAACATTAAAACTAGAGCTACCCCTTAGACCTCACTAAATCCAGCCTCCAAATGGGTCAGAGGAGGAGACTGGGGCTCAGAGAGGGCAGAGTCTCACCTTGGGTCACCCAGCAAATGAGCAGCAGGAGGGAGGCCACACTCCCAGTCCAGTGTCCCTGGCTAGGCCAGGAATCAGAGAGTGGAAGGAGGGACCCCATGAGCCAGATATCCATTGACATCTCAGGAGTGTCCCCCAGGCCCCTGCAATCGCTTAGGGGCTCTGGGAAAAAGAAAGACTCAGTCTCATGACCTCTCCAGCGGTCCCGGTCTGTCCAGGCTGCTGTAACACGCTATCACGCACGGGTGGCTTACACAGAAATATATTTCTTCCCCATGGTGCTGGAGGCTAGGAGTCCAAGATCAGGTGTAATCGCGGTCAGGTTCTGGTGGGGGCTGCCTTCAGGGCGACCGACTGCCCAAGTCTCACTGTGCCCTCACCTGGTGCATGGGCTGAGGAAAGTCTTTCTGGGGCCCCTTTATAAGGGCACGAATTGATGGCCTCTCTGCTCTCATGGCCTCATCACCTCCCAAAGGCCCACCTGCCAATGCCAGCAACCGGCTGCCAATATACACATTTTAGAGGGACACAAGTGTTCGATCAAGAGCAGTAGCCTCTAGCTCGCTCCGCTGAAGACCAGACTGGCCCTGGGCTCAACCCCACACCTGCCCTCGTCCCTCACAATGGTTGCAGGTGTGAGTCCGGACACCACCGGAATCCAGACCCCAGAGGACCCCACCCACCCTTCCCCCACCTCTAATCCCCTCCGACTCAGGATGCACTTGGGTCCCCCTGCTAGACGGTGAGGCCGCTTCTCAAAAGTGTTCCACGGGCCTGTCAGGCGACTTTCTCACATCAGATCTCTCTCGTCGTGTTCATGCCGATGGCCGTCTCCCCTGCTGGAGCAGCGACTTCAACCCATCTCTGTGCCATCGGCTTCCACCTTGACACGCGGGCTTGGCAAGTGGTCGGTACTCAGTGAGGATCCGGGAATGTCCGATCACACCCCGCAGTACTATGGCAAAAGCTGGAAGGACTTGGGTTTTTTTTGTTTGTTTGTTCGTTTAATTTAAATTCAATAAATTGGCACAGTTCGTTATTTGTTTCAGAGGTAGAGTTCAGTGATTCATCAGTCTTATATAACACCCAGTGCTCACTCCATCAAGTGCCCTCCTCAATGCCTATCACCCCTCTACCCCATGCCCCATACCCCCTTCCTCCAGCAACCCTGTTTGTTTCTTATGATCCAGAGTCTCTTATGGTCTACCTCCTTCTCTGATTTTGTCTTGTTTTATTTTTCCCTCCTTTCCCCATGTTCCTCTGTTTTGTTTCTTAAATTCCACATGAGTGAGATCATACGATAATTGTCTTTCTCTGATTGGCTTATATCACTCAGCATAATACCCTCTAGTTCCATCCATGTCATTGCAAATGGCAATATTTCATTTTTGATGGCTGCATAATATTCCTCTGTGTGTGTGTGTGTGTGTGTGTGTGTGTGTGTGTTAATACCATATCTTCTTTATCCATTCATCTGTTGATGGATGTCTAGGTTCTTTCCATAGTTTGGCTATTGTGGACATTGTTGCAATAAATATTGGGGTACAGGTGCCCCTTCGGATCACTACATTTGTATCTTTGAGGTAAATCCTTAGTAGTACCATTGCTGGGTCATAGGATAGCTCTATGTTTAACTTTTGAGGACCCTCCATACTGTTTCCCAGAGTGGCTGCACCAGCTTGCATTCCCAGCAGCAGTGTAAAAGGGCTCCCCTTTTTCCTCATGCCTGTGGAAGGGCTTGTTTTTTTTTGGCGGAGCCCCACTCCAAACCCACATTGGCAGTGTTCCCAGGCCAGCCTGACCCCTTCCCCGCTGTGTGATCTTGGGCAAGCTGCTTCACCACTCTGGGCCCCCGTCCTTCTCATGTCAATGTCAAAGCGGCGGGGGCTGACAGTACATTGATTTCCAATCTTCACACTAACCTCCATCTTCTGGAAGAAAATGAGTCTCAGGAAGGGGGATCCTCTTGCCCAGCCACAGTCTGAAGTAGATTTGGGGTTAGGCTGCCCTACTATTGAAACTCAGAAGGGTCTGATTCCAAATCCAATTCTTTCTGCCTCCTTCCTTCCCATATTTCTGCCTCAGTGTGGGGAGGACTGGACGAAAAGATAAGGCAGCAGGCACCACTCAGCTTCTGGGCCTGGAGGTGCCCCACTCTGGCTTTCCCACCACCCCAGCTTCCCGGGAGAATGTCAACAGAACAGGTTGGGGGGTGCCTTTGCCAGGTGCTGCTGCCGGCTGCATGATTATGGCTCATTGTCTCCAGCAGGGACTGGCATGCATTCATCTCCTTTTAAAAGGACAGTGTCAGCGGCATATTTATCATTTAATTTTTGTTTTCTCCTCCACGGCTCCCCCGGAAACTGCTGGAGGCGAGAGAACACATCAGTGCTTGCCTGCCGCCTCCTTTCCAAGTGACCAGGCAGACATCTCCTAGGGGCTCCGGCTCAGGCTCCCATGGTCTCCCATCTTGCAAGCGTCCTGCTTCCTCGCAGAGAAGGGCTGCGGGCCTGGGACCCCCAGATCTGCCACTGGACCCAAGTAAAGATGGCCCTGAGGGTCCTTCCTCTGCCTGGGGTGGCTTCGGGGACAGCGTCTTTGGTACCATAAGGGTTGTTTGTTTCCGGCACTTTTTCACCAGAAATTGTTTAAGACACATGAAAATAGTGCTGAGTTCCCAGACCCCTTTTGCCCAGCTTCCACTGATGATAATATGTAAAGTAACCAATGGACGTGATCAAAATTGGGGAATGGCATTAGCACGATCTCAGTAATCCCGGGGGCACACTTCCCTCAGCTGTCACCAGTATGTATGTGTCTTCCAACTGTACTGGTTTTCAGTTCCAGTTTGTGTCAGTCAACCCAGCTCCTGGTTGAGGGGGTCTGCTGGTTTAGGGAGTGAGTTAAGACAAACTGTGTTGACACCTTCTTCTCCAGAATCGGCCCCTTTCAACTCCTTCCGCCGTGACTGCCGCTCCCCGTGGCTGCTTGGTGGCTGCGCGTGGCTGTGCATCTTTCAGTGTTAGGTGTTATCCTTTGCTTTCCTGCTCTAGGGGGCACAGTTTTTAAGTCTCTGTTCCCCTGTCCTGGCCCCACACCCTTCCACCCCTCCCGTCCTCTTCAAATAGCCAGGTCATCATTTGGTGAGATTGGTATTCAGTGCTACAACTCTTGTGATTTCTTCATTTGCTTAGTTTTCTGTGCACTGATATATATATATATATCATATATATATATATGGTTTAGGGAGAGGAAGAGAGAGAATCTTAAGCAGGCTCCATGCCCAGCACTGAGCCGTACGTGAAGCTTGATCTCGTGACCCAGAGATCATGACCTGAAGTCAAGAGTCAAATGTTTAACTGACTGAGCTACTCAAGCACCCTGATAATTTTATTTATTTGTTTATTTATTTATTTATATTTCAAACACTTTGGGATGCCCGGGTGGCTCAGTCGGTTAAGCATCTGCCTTCAGCTTAGGTCATGATTCCAGCGTCCTGGGATGGAGTCGCACATCGGGTTCCCTGCTCAGCAGGAAGCCTGCTTCTCCCTTCCCCTCTGCCTCCTACTCCCCCTGGTTGTGCTGTCTCTCTATGTGTCAAATAAATAATTTAAAAAATCTTTAAACCTCAAACACTTTACTAAGTGTCCAAAGCTTCCCAGGTACTGTTGTTCATAGCTGACTTTCTATCAATTCCATCATCTTGAAAGCAATCTCTCCAGAACCTTCTAGCATTTCCAAAAGGAACTCAGTGCCCTCCATGGTGGGTATTCTGGGCTCTCCCTTTCCCACCAGTCTGAGGATCCGTTCACTTGTCTCCTGAGCCGGATTTCCTGCTTCCCAGATTCCACATCTTCCTCCTCCTTGATCACTCCTCATTGCCTTGGGTATGGCTTCTGGCAGTTTCCAGAGGAAGAGGTGATAGGTAAATTTCTCCAGACCTCACATGTCGAAGGATATCTTTATTTTTTGAAGTAGAACTCTAGGTCAGAGACATTTTTCTTTCAGAATCATGCAGTCTTGCTTTTTTGTCTTCTGGCTTCCAGAGCTCCGTTAAGAAACTGAAAGCCACTCTGGTTCCATTTCGACCTCTCTGGAAGTTCATTGGCTTTTCTCCATGCTGCCATGTCCTAAAATCTCCCCCTGATTCCTCCTGATGGAAATCTGGCTTCCGGCACCATGCTAAGCACCTGTGGGTCCTTTCGGTCTTGAGATTCATGTCTTTCAATGTTCGGGAAATTTCCCTCAACTATTTTACTGATCTGGCCCTCTCCCCACCATCATGTTCTTTCTTGTTCTAGAATGACCATGATGTGAGTATTAGAGCTCCAGTTCTCTAATCTTCTTATCCTTCATCTCCTGTTCTCAGTGATTTATTCTGTTCTACATCCTTGAGCAATTTCCTCAATGTTCTCTCCCAAATCTTCCACTGAGTTTCCTATTTCTACTGTTGATTTTTTTTTTCTCCCAAGACCTCTTCTTGTTCTCTGTGTTCCCTTTTTATGGCTTCATGTTCTTTTCTCATGGATATATTATCTTCTGTTCTCTCTCTTTGGATTTAGAGGATTTTGTTTTAATTATTATTTTTTTTAAATGAATTTTCTCCATGCAGGCTATCTTTTCCACTCCAGTTCCTCTGGTCTCTGCGTTCACATTAGAGGCTTTCACCAATGTCTCATGATCCTTTGTTGTCTGCTGTTGATGAAGAGCCAACACCACAGTAGCTGGGAGTGTTGAGCATCTGGGGTTGGGGGGGGTAGGATGGGGGGTTGGATAATGGATGTTGGTACCTAGAGATCTTTCCACTTCATCTGTCAACTCCCCAGAGAAGACTCTTGTATTCTCCTGTCTGGAAAATAGCGGTCTGGCTGCTAATACTCTTGATGATAAATTCACTTAACCCCCTATTTTGAGGATGGTGTCCCAGCCTCCCTTGTGCTTGGAGCTCTCCAGGGCAGGCACTCCTGCCTCATAGTCACCAGGAAATAAACATGGAGTCCTGTGTTGAGTGGGGAGGGACAGTCATCTCATAGCAAGGAACCTGGGAGAAGATCTGGGAGTGTGTAACAACTTCTTCAATACTTTCCCTGACTGCCTTTTCCTCTCCCGGGATATCCCTCTGCCCCTTGCCTCCACCCCCAGGAGCCTAGAAGGATGTGTCCATTTCTTCCTTCCCTCTCTGTTCCCCAGACTCGCCTAGATTAGGTCCAAGGAGCAGAAGAGGCTTCTTGGAGTGCACCAGGCCAGAGAGGGAGCTCCAACCCCGAATGAAGACAGGCTTCCTTGAGCCTCACCCACATGTCCTCAGGCGCAGGGAGATCTCAGGTGCAAGTATGAGACCTCTGGGGCTTTCCTGAGTCTGTAAGTCCCCCACAGTGCCTCCTATCTCCACTTAATGGGAAAATATTAAAGGACAGACAGAATCAGAGCTCTGAGATTAGAATCTGCAGCTCTGGGCACGAGGATTCTCGGTTGTGGGGAGCTGCCCACTGAATTGTAGGGCACTTGGCAGCCACACCAGTCTCTACCCACTAAGGCTATTACTCTGCCTCATTCATCCCCGTTACTACAACCCGCAATTCTCTGCCTAACATAGTGCCAGAGAGAAGGAAAACAGTTGTGTGCATGACATGAAGATTTTTGCAGGAATGTTCGTAGCAGCATTGTTCAAAATGCACCAAAAGTAGAAACAATCCAGGTGCCCGTCAATGGATGAACAGATAGAAAAAAATCATGCTATCCCTATACACGGGACTATTGCTTGGCGAAAAAAGGAACAAACTTTGGACACAAGCTACTGTGTGGATGAACCTCAGAAACATGATTCTAAGTGAAAGAAGTCAGATGCGGCTTACCACACAATGAGTGATTCCATTTATGTGAAATGTCCAGAAAAGACAGAGCTATAGACACAGAGAGTTCATGAGTGGTTGCCTAGGCTGGGAGGGAGGGTGCTGGTGAGTGACTGAAATGGACACGTGGGATCTTTCTGGAATGACAGAAGTTTTCTAAAATTCTCTTGTGGCAGTGGTTGAACAACTCTGTAGATTTCCTGAAAGCCATTGAAACAGACATGTAAACTGGCTGAATTGTATGCTGTGTCCACAAACCTCAGTAGAGCTGTTCAAGTAGACTGTGAGAAGCAAAAATAATGATTACGTGTTGTAGGGTAATGATATATGGAAATGAAATGTTTGACAAGGCTATGATGCATTGAAAGAGTGTAAAATAGAAGTATAATACTTAAAAACCTTACTTTATAACTGAAAATGCATACTATCTTCTGAAGGTAGCCCACGGTGATTAAGGATGCACGTTTTAGGGGCACCTGGGTGGCTCAATAGTTAAAGCCTCTGCCTTTGGCTCAGGTCATGATCTCAGGGTTCTGGGATCGAGCCCTACGTCAGGCTCTCTGCTCAGCAGGGAGCCTGTTTCCTCCTATCTCTCTGCCTCTCTGCCCACTTGTGATTTCTGTCTGTCAAATAAATAAATAAAATCTTTAAAAAAAAAAAAAGATGCACATTTTAATCCCTGGAGACACCCCTAAACAGAAATAAAACAAAAACTATAGCTTGAAGGCCAATAGATGAGATAAAATGGAACCCCCAGAACAACATGATTATAAAGAGGAGACAAATAGTAAAATAGTAATGAAAGAATTAAATTCAACTTACTGAGCATTGTAATTACATTAAATGAGCTCAGTGCTTCCTTAGAAGCAGAGGTTGTCAGAACACGTGCAAAAAGCAAGATCCGCTGAATTCTGTCTGCAAGAAACCTATTTGAAATACAAAGACAAATAAGGTATAAGTAAGAAGCAGAGGAGTGCTACCATACACAAACATTGAGCAGAAGCAAGCTGACTGTATTCAGATCTGACAAAGCACAACATAAGACACGTCTGTGGGATACGGGAAATGGTAGCAGGGGCATTTCTTAATGATGAAATGACCCATTATCAAAAAGACAGACTAACCCTAAATGATTATCACCTAGAGACAGAGCTTCAGAAATGGACAGAGTCAGAGAGAGAAATAGGGAAAACCGTAATTATTGCCGGGAAATTAACACTCTTCTCTTAGTGACGGCAGAGTATACATTCTATGTCAAGGACGCATGGAACAGTTATGGAGGCAGAGCCTGTGCTGGGCCAAAAAGTCGTCAAGAAATAGCAGGGGATTATAATTAGTTCTTATAAAAATTTTTCACAATAATTCAAATTACACAGACACTTTCTTTATGATGCAGCAATTGTTTTACTAGGTACCCAAGAGAAATGAAACATTTGAATGATCTATACATTTATTTCTCTGTCCATGAAATATACCTTGATTTTTAAAGAGTAATCATAAAAATAAAATTATCAAGCATTATTAGGACCAGGCACAGACCCAACTGGTTTATATGCATTAACTCACAAAAGCTTCACAAATCTTACAATTGAGGAAACTGAGACACCAAGAAGTTCTGTCACTTGCTTAAGGCTCTACAACTCCCCAACGGCGCCCAAATACCAATAAAGGGTAGCTTTGTTATCAACAACTTCATGAAGCAGGAATCATCAGCCCCATTACACAAAAGAAACTGAGGTTCGGAGAGTGACCAGCTGACTTCTAGAAAGTGATAGAGTCGGGATTTGAACCCAGGTCTGTGTGACTTCCAAGCTTGGTCTCTCAAGTTTCCTGTGTGCAGTCACTCCCCTGCCCACTCTTGGGAGGCAGGTGGGATCCATGCGCAGCCCCTCACACACAACCAGGTGAGTTTTAACTTTACACCTGCTCCTTTGGGTGATGTTCCAACGCTCTCTCCAGGACCTCGCCTCCTATCATCCCATACACACTTGCGGTGTAAGGGTGAGTGATTTCCGCAAATATGGTGAATTTCAGGGTAGGGGAATTTAGGATTTCTCAATTTTTCAACAGTTCATTCATTCAGCAGATCTTTGGAAGTAGCCGTGATGGGGCTGTGGAGGCAGCAATGAACAGAATAACAGAGCTTACATCCTGCCGGGATGAGAGAGACTATAAAGGCGATGATGGATACATCATATAATTTCCAACAATGAGATGAAAAATAAGAACAAGGAAAGAGAGAGGGGGTCAAAAATGGCCTCTCTCGGGAGGTGACAATTGATGGGGTGACCAGGGAAGGCGCTGCAAGCAGGATAAGTGGGCAAGACCACACCGGGGGTAGGGGAGATGCTCACAACATGCCCGGCTGGGAGGATATATCATCCTGACCAAGTTCACTTGAGGTCTCTAAGACAATAAGGGGAAAAGGAAGACATCAACTCTGGTCAAACCAAAATTAGGTCATGACTGAGAAAGGACCAGGCTTTCTGTAACAACGACAGAGAGACTTCCTTCCCTGCTGGCCCTGAGCACTTCTGAGAGCCCAGGGCTCCCTGCTCTCTCCCAAGCATAGAGCACTCAGAGAACTCTCAGGCATCAAGCAGGTCATCGAGACCCTACTTTGTTCTAGGCACTCCACCAGGGGTTGTACACACTACTTCACTAAATCCCCGTAGGATCTGTAGGTAGAAAATGCTGACTACATCTTACATTTGAGGAAAATGAAATCCATTCATCACTGGAAGGGGTCAGAATAAGAGCTTGAGCCCAAATCTATGCAGAAGGAAGGTTCTCTGTATTCCATGGTGATAGAAAGACCAAGAATTTCAAAAGGAATTACACAGGCTGCAAGGCAAGAAGGCCAGAGCCTCCTGAGCCTTTGTACCTATTGACTGATGGATGGATGGATGGATGGATGGATGGATGGATGGGAGAGAGATGGATGCATAGATGGTTGAGTGGATGGATGGGTGGATGAATGTGTGGTTGCGTGGAGAGATGGTTGGATAGCTGGGTAGATGGATGGATGGAGGGATAGTTGGATGGATGATCACACAGACACAAGTAGGCAAGCAGACCTTTTGCTGTAACTTATGTGCATGCGTTTTCAAAACTTGTATTGCCCCTTTCTGACCTTCAGGGTCTTTATCTTGACATTGAGAGGACTGGACTTGAGCGGTTGTTTTCAAACTTGTTCTGGTAATAAAATTCTATCTTCAAATGTTACCTAATGCAGAGAGTTAAGCATGATAAGAGAGGAAAAGAGGATAGGGAAACAGGTGGGCAGGGTGCCAGAAAGTCTTGCCCTGCCTCTCACCCCCATTCTCTGCAGGAGCACCAGAGACAACTTTGTTTAAAACCAAGGAAGGCCTTGGACCAAGGTGATCCAGAACATTCTAGTTTCTCAAACAAAGACAGACCTATTAGGGAGGGGTGGAAGAGAAATAGGAGAGCTTGGCTAGCGAAGAGCCAAACCCCACGCCTTTCCTGCAGACATCAAATTGCACTACCTAGTGGGCTTATGAGGGTCCGCCCGCAAAGGGGGTCCAGGGGAGCACAGGGCTGCTTGCTTCTAGCTCTCCTGAGCATGTACAGATTGGGGAGCTGGGTGTTATCTGAAACCCTGCCCAGTCACTCACTCAGCCCGCAGGGGTGCTGAGAAGAGCAAGGAAGTCTGAGCAGCCTCTGCCCCCGTCCTGTGTCCTGTTTGTGGATCAGACCAAGGGTGGGAGCTGGTCAGCATGGCCCACGTCACTCACTGGTGATGGGTTTCTTTGGGCTCCCAGACCACAGGCCTGGCCAGACCAGGCAGAACACTCATTTGGCCCTTGACAGAGCCCCAGTCAAGGTGGGATGACATTTCTGCCTGTTGGCCGGGACCTGGTGCCAGGAGACAGGACTCTCGGTTGGAGTTGGTCCCAGAAAACTAGAGAGAAAGAGTCCAATCTATGGCTACTCCCATAGAGTTCCTGGGAGATGACTGAGTGTGTCTGTTGCAATATTGCATTGGAAGCGTAAGGCTGAATGCTTAGGGCAAGGGAGGCAGCAAGACCCGGGCTCCAGTCCAGCTCTGTGTTCACCAATCAGATGCTCCAGCAAGCTACCCATCTTCTCTGAGCCTTAGGACACAGAAGGGGACCCCTGGGGCTGTCTGGGCCAGCTATGCCCGAGTTCCTTGGGAGTCAGTCGCAATTGCTTGGCAAGGACAGAGCCTCAGGCTACCCCCACCCTCCCCCACCTGCCCTCACTCTCCTCTTGCTGGTGGCTCCCTCTGAAATGCTCTTCTCCCTTTCCCCTCTCTTCATGGGGTGGATTCTTTAATGAGCACCCGCGGCTGGAACAGATGAACTCCCCACACCCGTGGCTTCAGGTGACAGAACTTTATTTATTGTTCTCGGGGCAGTTCAGAGCAGGTGCTCCTGCCGCGCGGGCGGCTCTCCTCCCCGCAGACTCGCAGACTCGGAGATCCGGCCTCCTCCTGTCTGCGGCTCAGCCACCCCATCCGCCTCTGTGTCCTGATGGGGGAGGAGAAGCTGGAGAAAATGGAGAAGACACACCTGCTTCTTAAAAGCCTTAGCTCGGCGACAGCACATGTACCTTCCACCGACGTTCCACCAGTGAGCTCTTGTGGCCGACCCACCAGTGAGGGCAGAGTGGGCTGGAGGATGCAGCCCCTTTCCAGTGACAGCTCTACAGCATCCAAGGGTGTGTGTGTGTGTGTACATTTTGAGAGACAGCTAGCTATCTCCACCATATCTGGCTCACTTCCCTTCATCCTTCAGGTGTTCAGTGAAATCTTGCCTCCTCCAGGAAGCCTGCCCTAAGTCTCCAAGTGTGGGGATTAGGTGTCCCTCCTTTGTGTAGTCAGCATCTCTGGCCTTCCCTGTATCATACTGGATTATTTTCTTGTGCCTGAAAATAGAACAGAAGCACCTCAGGGTCAAATTACATACTGACCTGTGCATCCCCGGGGTTCCTGGCACACAGCGGGTACAATAAATTTGGGGGTGGGTGGATGAATGAATGGGCAGACAGGTCGTTCTCGCACAAGCCTTCAAGCTCCCCATGCCTTAGCCGCTCCTTGGTGCTCTGAAAGCTGCCAGCGGGTTGGCGAATCCAGGCTGCTCATTCTGTGGCAGCCTGCAAAAGCCCTCTTGCCGAAGACTGCACCTGCCGCGTCCCTTCTGCTCTGAGAGCCCCGGGGGGTGCGGTTGCCCCTGCATCTCAGCCTTGAACCTGCTGCACCTCGCAGGCTGGCTCCAGTCCAGATAGGTTCTCGAACACCTGCTTCCTTTGCTCTCTGCATAGGGAAAGCTATGTGAACACAACCAAATCACGCCCTTTTTGCCCTCAGCTGCTTGTTTCTCCTCCTGGTTCAGCCAGATCTCCCCAGTGCCGTACTAGGCTCATTCTCAGAAAGAAACAGTGTTGCCTCAGCTTTGCAGTGTCCGGTCTGGGGGACCAAACCCCCACAGTAAGGAAGAGGCAGGACTGCACCTGAAGACTGGGGTCATTCCTGGGGACAGGGACCAGGACCAAGTCATGGCTCCTCAGACCCAGAACCAGGAAGAAGGGATGTGGACTGAGGGCAAGGGCTGGGAGTGCTCTCATCTTGTCCAAGCCAGCGAAATGCCCCAGATGTGGTGAGCATTGAGACAATGTCATCCGAACAGAGATCATGCAGGGGCTAGGAAGCTGAGAGTCCAGGAGTAGGCATGCAGGGGTTCCGAAGGACAGATGGAGCCCTGCGCAGAGCTTGCTCTGGGAGGTTCAGACCACCTTGGGGGAGCCACCTGGTGTTTATTTCCCTGTCCTCTTCCTGTGGGGTTTGGTGTTTTTAAATATTCTGAGTTTCAGAGCTGCTGGTAGAAGTGTTCGTGTGCATCCTGGTACCGCAGTGTTAAAGGGGCTGGATAGCAGTTGTGAGTCGTGGAACTTGGGAAGAAGAAAAAGAACCACAACCACCACAGCAGCTAAGATTTATTGAGCACAGGGGCACCTGGCTGGCTCGTTTCATTGGGCATCCGACTCTTGATTATGGCTCGGGTTGTGATCTCAGGGTCCTGGGATTGAGCCCCATGTTCAGCTCCACACTCAGCAGAGAGCCTGCTTGAGATTCTCTCTCTCCTTCTCACTCTGCCCCTCCCCTGCTCACACCTTCTCTCTCTCTCTCTAAATGAATAAATAAAATCTCTTTGAAAAAGATTTATTGAGCACCTACTGTGTACCAGGCAATACTATTCTAAGCTCTTCACTGGACTAACTCATGTAGTTCTCACAAGTACCCCATGAGGCAGGCACGGGTGACATCCCCATTGACAGATGAGAAAACTGAGGCAGAAAGATTTGACAACTTGTCCAAGGGCACCAGCTGGTTAGTGGCAGGGCTATGATGTTACCCCGGATAACCCCATTACCCAGAGGTGGGTGAAATTCAGGCCTATCTCAGTGTCCGGCCCTTCCCCCCTCAACCCCAGGAGGAATCCTTCCAGGAGTGCTGGAAGTTCCGGGTTTTGTTGTGTTAATGCAAATGGTTTTCCTTTCAAAGCCTCGCTGCTTCCCCCCTCCTTTTTTTTTTTTTTTAAATTGTTGAAGTATAATTTAGATGTAATAAAAGGCACAGATCTTGAATTGCAGGTCAGTAACTTTTTAACAAACCTGTTTTAAAAACACTGCAATCAAGATATGGAGCATTCCTGGGGCACCTGGGTGGCTCAGTGGGTTGAGCCTCTGCCTTCGTTCGGCTCAGGTGATGATCTCAGGGTCCTGGGATCGAGTCCCGCATCAGGCTCTCTGCTCAGCATGGAGCCTGCTTCCCCCTCTCTCTCTGTCTGCCTCTCTGCCTACTTGTGATCTCTGTCTCTGTCAAATGGATAAATAAAATCTTAAAAAAAAAAAAAAAAAGATATGGAGCATTCCTCACCACCCCCATGATGCCCTCCAGTCGAGCCAACATTGCTAGAAGGGACCACAGTCTCATGTTGCCTGTTCTGAAAGTTGATCTTAATGGGATCAGACAGGGCACCCTCTTTGGCTCTTCTCCCTTCATCCCTCCTTCGCCCCCTCCCTTCCTCAGGTCAATGTCTTCCTGTTCTCAGGGCTTTGTTTCACACCTAGCTGTAGGGAACTGAGCACACAGCCAGTGAGAACCCGCTCCACAGCAGACATCACTAATCCATTAACACCCTCATTCTCCCCGGGCCCACCTAAGGCTTCCGAACCCTTCACGCTGTGGATTGTGATCTGGAGACCCCCCACCAAAGGACTGCAGTTGGCACAGGAGCTGAAATTCACAAGAGCCAGCCCAAGATGAAAGTCAATCCCTATCTCCTGGCAGGAGCTACATTTTTTTTTTTTTCCACTTTTTAGTTTGAACTAAATGGAGACTCACAAGAGGTTGCAAAATTCACACAGGGTCCCCATATACCCTACATCCAGCCCCCAATGCTAATAACTCATGGAGCCATAGTCAATTTTCAAAATTAGGAAATTGACACTGGTATCATCCTGTTACCTAAACAACAGATCTTACTTGGATTTTGCCAGCTTTACACGCCTATTTGGACGGGAAGTGTGTAGTTCTATGACATGTTACCACGTGGACAAAGAAACTCCCCGGTGCTTCCTCTCCCCAGCCACACCCGTCTCCCCACCCCCACACGGTTCTTCCCTATGTCTCTGTGTCTCTCCCTCCCCTAGTCTTAGTCCATCTTGATGACTGTAGCTATGAAATAAAAGAAGCATATTTTAATTAGAATTCAAAGATTGAGCTAAAAGGAAGAAGCTCTAATAGTGAAATTCTGTGAAAGCTGCATTCTAGGCTTGACTCTGCGTGACCTTGGGCAAGTCACTTCACGATTTGGAGCCTTATTTTTTGGCGAGTAAACTAGGGATAATAATAATGATGACCTTTATGTTGTACAGCTGAAATGAAGAATCCAGGAAGTTATAAATAGGAATATTATTTGACCTGTCAGGTGTTGGGGTTGTTTTTGAGGGGGCTGAGAAATGTCTCCTCTATTCTCTGAATTCTGAACCGATTGAGAAATAAGACAGAAATGTTATTCTTATTACGGTTAAGACTGACAATGGGAAATGGAGCTTCTCTCCCTGGGAAAAGGAGCTTGCTAACGCTGAGCCCCAGAGTCAACGGTGCGCCCCCACCCGGGAGCTCTGTGTTCTAGGCCCCCTTTGGATGGCTTGGGCTACCGTGTCAGGGCTGACACGCAGACAAGCGGGCGATGCTGGGATGACTGGAGGAGAAGCTGACAAGTTTGCTGATGGATTGGATGTGGGTGGTGAAGAAAGGGAAGGAATCTCCTAGGTTTGCAGCCTGGGGAATCAGGGAAGTAGGGGAGGTCGTGTCATTTAGGGCGATGGGAAAAATGGTAGTTGGAACCAGTTCCCTGGAAGGGAACACACCAACTTAGCCACAAACTGAGTGATAGTAACAGCTCACCCCCTCCTGGATAGGCCACAGAGGGGCATCGGCCCTAATTAATTGGCCCCTAACCCGGTCACTCTCTGAGTCCTGTCTCCACTGATGTCCATGAACTTGCTTTGGTGTCTGAGGGTCCATGGATGAACCAGCTGGAGGGGGCGAGACCCCAGGGGCACCAATCATGCCCCTCTGAGAGGTCAGCTGGGGCGGGGGCTACACTCGTCATAGCCCTGAGCGCCTCCCTACCCCCCACACTCCATCTTTCCAAGGCAAGGACACCGCCAGGGCTTCCAGTGCTCCAGGCCCTCTAGCAGGCCCCAGGGACCACGGACAAACAGAACACTGGTCTTGCCCTTCAGGAGGGGACAGCCTGCAGGAGATGCCCACCCATGCTGCAGTCACCTTGTCTCAAAGGCGGCTGAGTGACCCAAACACAGGTGTCCTGACTCCCCATCCAGTGCTCTTTCTATCCGCCTCCCATTTGGCCTGGTCCCCTTTCTGGCCAAGACAACGCAATTCCCAGGCCGTGCCCTCTCTCCTACCAGAGGGGGCAATTGTGACGATAGCCCTCTGGGGACCTGGGTGATGCTGACTGTGATTTCACTGTGCTCTCGGTCTCATCCCAGGCAAACTGTCCCAAGGTCAGCCCCAGTCACATACAGGGTATGCTTAGGAAAACATTGCTCTCTCCCAGTGGGGAGCCTGGTGTGCGCCGAAGGCTAGGGTGAGTGGGGTGGGGTGTGGAGGGGCTTCCCGCTCTGTTCTGAACTCAGCCCTAGGGGGCAGAGGGAACTTCCTGGGCGCTGAACCACCAAGGACAGAGGCCCTGCCCCCACAGGAGGAAGAACAGGTGGCCCTTGGCCACCTGGTCCCCACTTTAGCAAGCCCAACCCACCCAGCTGGCAGGGAGGAAGGTCTTGTGAACCGCAGTCAGGAAAAGCAACCGCAACAAAACCAGAGAACCACCTGGAAGGTGCCCTGAACGTGGAGGGAAATGAGTCCAAGTTCAATACCCAGATGGTTCCCCGTCTCTCACCTGCTCTGACCTTGCCCAGCCCAGGCTCCAACTGGGAAATTGCACCAAGGTCCCCGCAGTCAGTAACCGGAAAATGCAACAGACTCTCTGGGTGCATGAGCCAATTAACAATTTATTTGCTTATGATTGTTTTTAGTGAATAAAATAATGTCACCTGTGGAGAGCTTACTCTACTCCAGGCGCCATGCTAAGTTCCACTTACGCTTCAGCTCACTGAATTCCCTCGTCCACTCTGGGGCCATTATTAGCCTTGGTTGACTGTCGTAAATTTAGTGGAGATAAGTAGATAAGCCAAGGTCTCACAGCTGGGGGTGGGGGCCGGTGAGACTGAACCACGTTTCCCCACGCGAAACCCGCTCTGTTTTCATTACTGTTGCTTCTTGGCACGTTTTGGTATCGAATGAGGTAAATCTCATCACTGTTCCATCATTATGCTGGTCCAAAATTTTCTCAGGTATTCTCAAGCCATTAGTCTTCTAAACGAACTTCACATCCCCACGGCCGTGGTCCCGGGAATGCCACTATGCTTATTAATTGTGTCAGCGAGAGTTGACATCTTTACATTTTGACCTCCTTTCTAGAAACAGGAATGTGTCTCTATTTCTTCCGACACTCTTTTGCTTCGCCCCTGCAGGAGAGCATTCATAGTTTCCTCTGAATAGCCCTGGCGGCCCTTTATATAGAGCAAATTCCGGAGAAGAGGTGTTTCAGCTTTTTGTTGCGTTTCTGCATGAGACCCGTCTTTGAACCACACTTCGAAATGAACCCTGGAGACCCGATGTGTGAGTTACTCACTTTCACCCAGTTCTTGTACCGGGTTCTGTTACCAAACCCTGCCGGTGCTGCTCGGTCCCACCCCAGCAGAGCTGTTTGGATTTTTCGAGGTAGGAAATCACATCATCAGCAAATTGTTATCATTTTTGCCTTCCTTTCCAATGTTTATCATTCTGATCTGTGTTTTCTTGTCGGTGGGACCACCTGGAACATTCTCTCCTGTGCTGAGACAGGGGCCGGGCCACAGTGAGGTCAGGGCCAAGACCGCCGTGTGTGTTGCTGGCTGGATCTTCACAGCGGTCCCTCAGATGATCAGTAACCGTGTGCTTAATGACTCCCATGGACCAGGGGACGCGAGACATGCGTTTCTCATCTCGGTGCCCTGCACAGTGTAGTGGGAACCCAGGAAGCCAATAATCACACAGACTTATAAGTAAATGAAACACGGGCCAGAGAAAACTATAAAGCACCACCCCTTCCATCTCACAGATCAGAAGTCAAAGACCAGGATGGGAAAGTGACTTGTACAAGATCTCACAGCAAACAGGCAGCTGGGCCGAGAGGCAAAAGGCAAATCCTTTTTTTTTTTTTTTTTTTTTGCACCTAGAGGCTAGAAACGACCTCCACCTCCAACCTTTCTCCAGCCTGTGAATATGGGTCTTGGGCCCAGAGGGCCGGCTGTCCTCCAGGAAGGGTCGGTTCCCTGGCAGAGCCCATTCCAGCTGGCTGAGGGCCGGGCGGGGACAGAGCTCTCTGCTTCCTTTGACAGCTGGCCAGGGAGCAGAACGTTGCATTTGGCAGGGATTCCTTTGAGCCCTGCGGCCAGCCTGAAAAGCCTTGAACCCCACAGCTGTTGCCACTTGCCTGGCACTCCTCACCCTCAGGGTCTGCCCCGAGGCTGAGCTCTGCTTCCCTTCCTGGAAGTCTCTGCCCAGGAAACGGAGGTCAGGCTACAGGTTGTGACCTGGTCACGGCACCTGTGGCTTCAGGCCCAGCTGAGAACGGAGACAGGCCAATGTCAGGCCTTCCAAAGTGGGAAAGAGCCTGGCCATTGCCAACGAGGTCTCATTTGTCTGCAGACTCCCTGTGACTCCACGGTGGCTCAGAATATGGTGGCTGGGATAGAAGCTTCTATGACTCCACTTACAGAACTCGTTCTAAATGTCCCGCCCTTTGGGTCTCCTCCAGCTGGTCCAGGCTCATCTCACCCTCCGCCGTCTTCACATTGAAGGCCACATGGTGCTTTTCTTCCCCAGCCCACTCCCTCTGTGTGTTTTCCCACTCTGTCCTCTCCTCCAGGAACTCTGCTCCCCTCTCCCATGAACCCCCGCCCCCATCCTAATGTTTCCATGGCCAAATCCTCCCCCTGCCATTGTGCCCAGGCTTGGGTGCGCCCCTCTCCGGCCAGCTGTCTCAGCCCAGCCCTGCTGGAGGTGACTCTGCATTCTCAGAACTCCATGTCAGACAGATAGTGTCCAGTCGTCCCAATGGGGCAAGTTGCCAAAACTCTCTGGACCTCAGCTTCCATAACTGCAAAATGGGGAACCTGGTCCAATGACCTCAGGAAATCAGAGGCCTCGAAGATAAAACAAAGACAGCCGTGGACACACACTGCCTATACTCGTGCCGAATACTGTGGGAAGTGCTTTACGAAGGTTGGTGTTCTTGGTGTCCCCAGTCCCTGGAGAGAGAACAAAGACATAGGGAAGTGAGGGGACACGCTCCAAGCCTAATTGGCAGCCAAGCAGGGGACGTGCATGGGCAGCTCCTCGTGTTCGACTTCTGGGGATAAGCATGCATCCCTGGGGGTATGCGTGTACCCGAGGGTGCCGGTGCCCTCGTGCCTGTGCGTGCGTGAGAAAGCTTACAGCACGGTGTCTGACACAGGGGGGGAAATCGCTCAGGGAGCATTTCCCTTCTGTAGCCCTTTATCTCTGCCCCCATGAACTTGGCCCTTCAGCTTGGTTTTATAATTCCATGGCTCACTGCCTACCAACTGTGAGCTCCTGGAGGCTGGGGCCTGACCCTCAGCGGAGTCCGAGTTTCCGGAGCCTGACCCGTGGGACCCGGCACCTGTGGTCCCCTAGCAACTCCCTCTGACTTTCCTAAGCAGGCACACCTTGCTAGCCCGCAGGAGGGGTCCTTGCTCGGCATGCAGCCCCCCTCCCCAGCACAGGAGGGCCCCTGCTGCAAGTGCCTGTCTCCCATCACCCAAGGGCTGCTTCCTCCTCTTCCTTCTGTCTCAACCCCAATGTCACCTACTGGGCACTCTTCCTAAAATGGCCCGATTCCCATTGCTCTGTTTTAGTTCCTCCATAGGACACAGTCATTGGAGAGTGTCTCATTCTGGTGACTTATTTGCTTGTTTCTGTCTCCCTCCCACTGGCATCTGAGCTCCGTGAGTCACAGCTCCTTGTTCCTGGGGTGGTTTAGAGCAGAGCTTTTTACGCTGTGCTCACAAGTCACCTGGGAATCTTGCTGACGTGGTTGATCCCTGCACTTTGAGTGGCCGAGCACCAGTGCTGGGGTTCTCAGCTCCATGGAGCTGGAAGACTGGGGGTGACTGGGGCGTGGGCTCACGTGTGCACACCTCTCTTCGAGAGCAGGGTTAGGGTCCCCAGCCCTGGAGCCAGCGCTGCCTCCATCAACTGTGGCTACACTCCCTTGCACCTCTGTTTTTCCAGTTCTGGAATGGGACAGATGGCAGTCCTTTCCTCCTAAGTCTGTTTGAAGACTGACTTCACAGAGGTAGCTCTCTGTCCCTGCCCAGGCCAGTGGCCTGGTGAGTGCTTGGGCATCAGCCAGAAGCTGTCAGCAGGAGACAACGGGAGGGGAACCCAGAGACGGCACCAGGCCAGGTGTGTCCTCCCCAGCCAGCTGTCTTCTGGGCTCACGAAGATCCCTGTTTTCACTGACTCCAGAGCTCCAGCAAGACTGGTGCACAGCTGACCCAAGCACCGAGCTTCACCTGCTTCCCAGCATTTGGGAAGGGCCTGCCATGTAGGAACCAAAAGGTCCTGGGTGGCCTATGATGACCCCTCTTGGAGGCTTCCTGCAAGGATGCTGGCTGGGGATCGCTCGGGTCTCGGGGCAGCATGAGAGACAGCTCCATCACCAGCACGATGCCCCACACTTCACTTCCATGCTCTTCTCCCGCCAGCCTCCCTTAGACATGCTTTAGCCTATGTGCTGGGCCTCATTATTCCCATTTTACAGACAAGAAAACCAAGACTCTAGAGGGCTCTTGGGAGACTCTGTGAACAGAGCTACCTGGCCCTGAAAAATGGGGAGTTTAGAAGGTCTTGACCCAGAAGAAAGGAAGGTCCACATCCCCTACCCTAGGGATCACCATGCTTTGCCCATTAACCTTTGCAGGCTCAGGGATCAAACCCAGGGCTGCCTTACCACCTTGTAGCTTACAAAGGACCACAGGCCCGGCCCTGGAAACCAGCTGAGGACCATGAACAGTCAGACTGAGACTTATTGGCTTGAGAAGGAGGTGACCCAGGCTGTCACAAGTGGTCGATGACATGGAACCCTTCTCCCAACCCATCTGTCTGGTGAAGCCTGCAGACCCTTTCTCACACATTTGTTTCTAATTCATAAATTACAAGAGTTATAAAGAAGCCCCCAAATGGTGCTATAAGAATATACCAGCTATGTTATTGACTCATTGAATAGCAAGATCTAGTGGCAGATGTAATATCAATGTGATTTCAAAGTAGCGATGAGCCAGAATGCTCCTTCAAGATGCCTACCATGCCAGAATGTAATCTGAAAATACCTGTGATTTCTCTCGGCAACAGAGTCACAGGTGCCACTAATCACTGTGTTTGTTGCCTACACACGCTGGAAGGAAATGCTCAATTTCAAAGAATAAAGATGCAATTCTTTCCCCCCATTCAAATCCAGGAACCTCAGTCATGTGCTCAAGTAAGAGGGAGGCTGGAGCCCGCAGTAGAGCCCAGGGAGCGATGGCCGGGTGGAGCTGCGCTTTAAGTGGAGGGAGACAGAGCTTTGGGAATGTCCTCTGCCCTGGACTGTCCCCTGTGTGCCCGTCCCAGGCTGAGCACCGATCCTCAAATCCCGTATTTCCTACGGCTTAATCGACTATCTTCCCACTGTAGTCTTAGAGGCCTTTGAAATGTCCATCTGGGGAGAAAGGGCTCCCAGGGAGAGTCTACTCCTAGGTGCATTCCCAGGGTTTTTCTCTCCTGGATTTGCACAGGCTGCCTAGCCCCCACTGCCAAGGCCACTGGCACCTAGAAGGACCAGTGGGTGAGGCAGAGAGAGCCGATCACTGTACTGCTGACTGAGCCCATCCTTGTTGTTTATGGGGCTTTCCTGCTCAGGATCCCATTACATCTTCACCATCCTTCTGTCCGGGAGAACTGCCGTCTCCGCTTCGCAGGTCAAGCTCAGAGAAGCGGAACATTTGCCCAAGGTCACAGAGCCAGGACTTTCCTCTGTGGCTGCTGTCCTATTGCTCTGAGAAATAGAATGCGAGTCTCCAGTATGGTTGTAGCTGGCTGGCTGGGAAGCTGGAGTTTGTATTTTGTATCTGGTTTGTTCATTCTTCCATTCATCCTTCTATCCTTCTGTCCTTCTGGCTGACAAATAGGTACTAGACCCTGTGCTAAGTAAGCCCAAGAAATGTCACAAGAGCTGGTACCACCGGGCCCCCGGAACTTACGGTGTGGGAAGGGGAGCAGAAGGGGGAGTTTCCTCAAATAATGACACAAAAGAGTGGAAATGTTGAACAACGCCCAGGCTCTGAGGCAGAGATGTGTGGCGGGGAGGGGGGATGTCTGCTGGGCTTTAGCAAAGGGCAGGGAGGGCCTTCCAGAGCTGAGATCCGAAGCAGGAGCAGGAGGCCACAGGGGAAGAGAAGAGGGGCAGCGGGAGCCGCTGGGGGAGGCTGGGTACAGAAGGGGCTAAGGTCAGCCTGGGCTTGTGATCCCGGGGGAATCACCGACCAGCTGTGCAAACATGATAAGCCCTTCATACTTGGAGCCTCAATTTCTTGAAAAATCAGGATTATAGTAAGAATCCCCACTTCTCAGGAGTGCCGGGAAGATTTATTGAGATGAAGTGAGTAAAGCTCTCAGCACGGCGCCCGGCCTCCCGGCCCCAGGCTCTGCCTCCATGCTTCAGCTCCTCGGAAGGGCGGACAATGAATAAACCAACCCAGGAGTGCACTTAGGAGGAGAGCTGGCCGACGTGCGGACTGAGGGGGTGCGTGGTTCACCTGGCTATGACCTCATCTCAATGGCTTGTTAGGATCCTGCGGGGGCCCTGGGCACATTGATTAAATGACCAGCTCTCTGAGGGCGCGTCTGGCATCAGCAGACTTTAAGCCTCCCCAGGGGAATCCGACATCCAGCCGGGACCAAGAGCCATGGTCTGCGGGGATGGTTTCGCTAGCAGGGTGCAGCGGGGAAGGGTTCCTGGGGCACTGGGTGTTTGGGGCGCCCCTGGAGAATGAAGATTTAGATGCACAGAAAAGATCAGGAAGGGAATTCCAGGCTGGGGAACAGGTGGAATGAAATCTTGGAGATTGAAGTGGAGCCTGGAGTCGGGGAAATGGGAGGCAATGAAGGAGGCCGGAGACTGGGAGCGGCTGATGGAACAGGGCGATCGCACAGAGCGGCGGTCAGCTGCTGAAAAGCCTTGAGGGTTAAGAGGGGCCTTTGGTCTGGTGGGACTGGGACGTGGTTTGCAGGTGGATGGGTTTGGAAAACTCTCATCTGCGGGGCCGGATGGCAAAGGGGTGTCATCTTGATTAGAATAGCTGCTTAGAGATTTTGTGTTGAGAAGGATTCAGAGCCCCGATCTGAGTGTGGCAAGTGACCGACCATGGCAGCCGAGGCCAAAGGTGTGGGGGCTGACATGGCAGCACCCGTGCCAGACACTTCCTGTCTTGGCTGGGACCAGGCGGAGGCTGCTGCAGATGGGCGGTGAGGGTACAAAGTAGGGATTGGTTCTTCCTTTCCTTCTGTGGTGGTTTCCCTGAAATTGCTTCAAGAAAGAGGACTGTCCCTACACCTCGATGATTAAGAAGCCAGCCAGAAAAAGGGAGCTCAGTCTGTACCAGATAAAGTACAAGGCAGGAAAAAGGTCAAGAAAAAGGGGCGGGTGGGCTTAGAGATTCTTAAGATCCCTTCAAGTTGCAATACTCAGTGGAGAAGAAGTCCCCCAAAGACCTTTGAGAGGTAGTGAGAATCTTGCCACTGGAGGCATTCAAGGAAAGAAAAGCTAGAAGACCAGTGAACTGGACAGCAGAGAGACTCACATCTCCAGGGCTGGTTGAAAGTACCTCTTCGGGGTTCTTAGCGTGGTGAGTCTGTGATACGACACAGCTGATAGGGGCTTGGGTGGGGGGTGGCTGTAAACATGACTCCTTCCTGAAGGCATAAGCGAGGACTGCATAGAGCTGGGCCTGTGCTTCAGAGGCCAGAGACCAGAAATTAGGACCCAGAGGGAGAGCAGGGAGAGAGGAGGAGAGCTTCTGGAGCCCACAGCCTAAGGAAAGTTGACGGCACACTGGATTCACCCCCTGTCCCAGGCAGACTACCCAGTGATCCCCAAGTGCCTTCCTCTCCACCAGCTCTTGCCTTGGAGCTATTTGGGGCCTGGGCTGCTCTCCCAGGAGTCTGTGTCTTGGAGGAGAGGCTTGTAGACATATGCTCTCATCTGCTGTTCCAACAAACACGTCCTAGGACAGCCAGCTCCACTCTGCCTGGGTGCGTTTGCAGGGCCGATGGGGGCACGGGAGAACAGGAAAGGCAGTGCTGCCTTTGGGCTCTGTTGGGGTCATGATGACCTTCCAAGTCCTTTCTGCTATGGATTTGGGGAGGCCGAGGCTATAAGACAAACGTTGACCACTCAGTGCCGTGTGCACACTTTGAAGCACGAGCTCAGCCCTCCAGCCCCGGGATGTCCCCTCCGCTCTGTACTTCCTCCCCGGGACAGCGGAGAGCAGAGGTGAAGAGGAAGCATGGATAGAGCCACCTTCTAGACAAAACCAGGCTGCACGCGAGGGCGCTAGCTTCCCACTCGGGTAAAGCAGACATTTTAAATACATGTACGCTCATGTACAGACTATCTCTGGAAGGGTATTTGAGAAGCAAATATGTGTGCTGAGTACTTCCTGGCAGGGATCTGGGCGGGGAGGGAGATGGGATTTTCTTTACTTAACTTTTTGGCTCTTTTTGAGTTTGGGACCATCATGAGTTGACTCTTCAAAATGAGATAGGTTAGGCACCGTCCTGCAGGGAGACTGTCTGGGTTCAAGTGTTAGTCTTGAGCATGTTACTTAGCCCCTCTGTGCCTCAGTTTCCCCTTCTGTAAAAGCAGGGAGGTTGTCAGCACCTGGCTCGGGTTGTGAGAAGAGCCGGGCTAGTGTGGCGTGGTGACTGTCACGGTGCCTGGAGTGCAGGAAGCTCTGAATGGTCAAGAGCTGCCTGGACGACAGTTTCTGATGGGGAAACTGAGTCTCAGAAAGGTTAAGCAGCCTCGCTGTCAGGAGCCTGTTCTGCATTTGGGGACAAATGGCACGCTGTCCCCTCGTGTGTTGGAGGGGGTGTGTGTGGCGGGAGGTGAGAGGCTGGAGGGGACACACACACACACACACACACACACACAGCTGCACCCCTGCCAAGTAAGGGCTGAGACAGAGAGGAGAGCCAAGGGCTATGCAGATGCAGAGAAGGCGGCCACTCATTCTTCCCAAGGCAGGGGAGGCCACCAAGGGAAACACAAGAGGGACACAACTGACCTGCAGGTCGGCAGGTGTTTGTCACCGGTAGGCAGGTGCTCTCCATAGAAGACACAGCAGGAACAAAGGCTCAGAGTCCCTCCAGTTCGGAGAAGGGTAAGCCCCAGAGATGAGGGTGAAGAGAGGTGGAGAAAGAGAACTGAGGACCTGTGGATGCAGAGGGATTAGCCTGGGTGGAGCGGGGAGGAAGCCAGCAGGAGGGGAAGCCCAGCCGAGCTGCACAGGGTCCAGGTCGCTGGAGAGGAACTGAGCCAGGGCAGAAGGACGAGAACATCTTCCTCTCCTCTGTGTCCATGTCCCTCCCTCCCCCACCTCGGAGGGAGGAGCAGGTGCTCCCCTTTGCACATGCACAAGGCTCGCGTGCACAGACGCACACTCGGCCTTCATAGGTATCTCGCCTGGGGTTTGAGAGCCAGCCACGATCTGGCGCTGATTTTATTGAAGCAAATTCAAGGACATCATCCACACACGGGGAGATGAAGCAGGGAGGGGACACTCAGAGACCAACGTCACCACCTCTGCAGGGCCGTCCCTGACTGAAATCTCAGCACCCTCTTCCACAATCCCATCCGGATCTAGGGCCTATCATTGCGTCTATCATCATCCAAGCTTCCGAGAATCTACTTACTGTTTATTATCTATCTCGCTCCTCCAAAATGAACCTCTGTGAAGGTAGGGGGTTCGTCTTGTTCTCTGGTTGCTGCCCAGTACCTGGACCTGGGCCTTCTTGCACACAGCAGGTGCTCAAATAACGACACTCACCATTGGGGGGGGGGGGCGCAATTACCACATGCGAAACGCTTCCCTTGCATACTTTGTTTTATTAATTTTCACAATCCTAGACTGCCAGGTGGGCATTATTATTTTTTATTTGTTTTTAAAGATTTTATTTATTTATCTGAGACAGAAAGAGAATGCGTGAGGTGTGGAGAGCAGCAGAGGGAGAGGGAGAAGCAGGCTCCCCACTGAGCAGGGAATCTGATACGGGGCTCGATCCCAGGACCCTGAGATCATAACCTGACCTGAAGGCAGACGCTTAACCAACTGAGCCCTCCAGGGGTCCCCAGCTGGACATTTTTATTCCCATGTTACAGAAGAGAAAACTGAGGGTTGAGAGCTATTCAGTAAGCCGCCAAGCTTTGATTCCAGTTCGCTGGGAGCATTTTCATGCCGCTCAAAACCTGGGGCAGAAGTGTTCATGCCCTTGAACGGGCGTGCTTCCCTCACCCCACCCAACCTGGGCTCAAAAGCCTGTGACTAGCCACCTTCAGTCCTGCTGGGGTGACTCACCTCCACCAGGGGACCCCTTTATCCTGGCAGCAGCCCCCTCCCTGAGAGGCTGGAGGCAGCAACCCCCTGGGTCGCCGCACCTTCTGCTTGAGTGGGAAAATGGGTCATAGAGAGGTAGGTAAAATAACCCATCACTGTTTCTGACATATACGGGTCATGAGTCAGGATCCCACAGGAAACACAGGGCACGTGCAAGGGTTTGACGGAGGAGAATTTAAGGGAAAGTGTATTTGCAGGGGTGTGCTCTGTCTGTTCCCTATGGCTGTCTCACAAATGTTCGTGGCTTCAAACAACACAGACTTACTCTCTGGCCCTGGAGGAGGGAAGTCTAGAATGCTTTTTCCCTCTGGAAGCCCCACGGTGCAGGGATCTGTCCCTTGACTCGTCCCGCATCTAGAGGCTGAGGGCTTTCCTTGGCTGCTGGCCAAACCTTTCCACCCTGTTTCCATTATTGCATAGCACCTCGGCCCTCCCGATTTCCCCTTACAGGGACTCTAATGATTGCGTTATTGTGCCCACCCAGAGAGTCCAGAACAATCTCCCCATCCCAAGATCCCTTAGTCACCTCAGCCAAGTCCCTTGTGCCATGTCAGGTAACATATTCATGGGGCCCAGAGATTGAGGTATGGACATCTTGGGGGCTGTTATCCAGGCTACCACTCGTGGAAGGGGACAGAGGGTGGCCAGAAGTTAGCATCAGGGGGAGCTAATCACTGCCCCAGGCCTGAAGCATGGGGGAAAAACAAAAATTGACCTCTCTCTTCCTGCCCATGCCTCCTGCCTGCTGGAGCCTGACCAGAGGCCAGAGGTGTGGAGCAGAGCATGGTAGGAACAGGGATAGACAGAAAATCAGCAGCACAGAGCTGAGGCCACTGCATTTGAGGCCTGGCCTTCCGGAGAGGGTCCAGGAGCCAGGGCTGCCTGCCTCTGTCCCTGGAAAAGCCGAGCCCTCCCACGCCATCCCAGTGCACTGGGATCAGAGTCTGTTCCCCCCAAACCACCCTGTCAGGATCTGGGGCAAAAAAGCTGCCAGGGGAATTTCAAAGCCAAAGAGCCAGCTGGCTCTTCAAAGCCCTCTCTGCAACAAAGGACAGGAGAGGAGGTGGGAAGACAAAGGCGCTGGCCAGCAGGAGGCTGGCTGAGCAGCCGCTGGAACAGCCCCCAGAAAGGTGAGCTGCAGGAGGAAAGCAACCAGAGCTGCACAGAGGGTCTGATCTTCCAGAGAAACCGCCTCCCTCACTCTGACCACTGCTGGTTCTTAAACAGACCCCTCCAGCGAGCTGGAGCCTAAGCAGTGAGGAGCAGGGAGCCCAGGACTGGCAATGTAAAGACTAGGATCTGATCTGTCACTGACTCGTTATGTGACCTTGAGCATGATAGTCACCCACCCCTCTGCACCATAGCATCCTCATCTATAAAATGGGAATAATGGGATCCAGCGCCCTAAGATCAGGTTCTCTAGATGCAGAGCCTGAGACAAGGATTCTGGCGTGCATGTGATTTATTCCAGGAAACTTGGAGAGGAGGAAAGGACACAGAATAGGTGAGGCAGAAGCCAGGCAAGGCTGTGGGTACGGTTGGAGCCCCCAGAAAGAGCCTCAGGGTTGTTCCCCTTGAGGACAAGCCAACAAAATGGGGGAGGCACATGTCTAATTCTTTCCCTGCTCCAGTAGACTGAATAATGATCCCCCTGAAAGATGTCCACATTCTCATCCCCAGAACCTTCAAATATGTTACCTTCTAGGTAAAGGAGGACTTTACAGGTAAGGCTGTTGAGAAGGGAGGTCATTCTGGGTTATCTAAGTGGGCCCCCTGTTATCACAGGGTTCTTACAAGGGGAGACAAGAAGGTCAGAGTCAGTAGCTGGGGTGGGGGTTGACAAGGGGAGCAAGAGGGTGGAGTGATGTGAGGGAGAGGCCAGCAGCCAGGGAAGGCAGGTGCCTCCAGAACCTGGAAGAAGCAGGAAATGGATTCTCCAAAGGTCACCAGAAAGAACTCAACACAACAACCCCCTGATTTCCAACATCTGACCTCCAAAACCATAAGAGAACGCACTTGTATGGTTTAGAGCCACTGAGTGAGTGGTATGTTGTTAAGAGCAGCAGTAGGAACCCAAAACTCGGGGCTCCGGGACAGCTCTTTCACTTAACTCAGTCGCTTAAGTGTCTGCCTTTGGCTCAGGTTGTGATCTCAGAGGCCTGGGTTCAAGTCCTGCCTGGGGCTCCCTGTTCAGCGAGGAGTCAGCTTCTCTCTCTCTTTCTTCCTGCTGCTCCCCTGCTTGTGCTCACACACTCTCTCTCCCCCCCCTCAACCAGGCCGAGTAAATGCGTAAAATTATTTTTTAAAAAAAAGAAGCCATTACACCTGCTGAGACGGGGCGGTCACACAACTGGCCTGGGCTCAGGGGCACAAGCAGTCACTGCTCCTGTTCAGTGAGCACCTTCTGTGTGTCATGAAGGTGACCCCAATCCCTTGGATCCTCTCCCTGATTCTGGGTGCCCTGCCCCACCCCCAGCTTCTCTGTGCTGGGGCCTTCAGCAGCCCTCAAGCCTGGAGCTGCTTTGACCTCGGGTCCAGAGAGCCAGAAGCTAGAGTGACCTTCAGCTAGTGACTGATGGCCTTGCCTTGAGTCTGACCAACTGGAAGCAGCAATTCACACAGGAGAGCCCCCAGGCACTGGGTTCTGGCTGGCCTCCTCCCTGGCCCTCTCCTGCCCTCCCCTGCCCTGCCCCCAATCCCTCTGGTTCCCCTGGGAGAGTGTCCTTAATGTTACAGGAACCCTAGTCTCAAGGCTCTGCTTCTGGGGGCCCAGCCTGAGGAATCTTCTCTATCTGGTCCCCACAATTAAGCCCCAAGGCGGGGAGTATGCGGATTCTTTTTGCAAAGAGACACAGAATCTGAGTCGCTCGCAGTAAAAGGTTAAGCTGAAATCTGGATCCAGACACGGGATGGTACTTTTAATTCCCAGACACTCATGACGGCCCCCCTTACCCCCCACCCCCGCCTCTGGGCCCCTTCTCCATCCCTCAGGGATAATCATCTGCATTTCCTGGGGGCAGGAAGTGGTTGGAGCAGAGCTGGGCTCTGTCAGTGATCAGCCTCCTGGATCTCCAGCCATCTCACACCTCAGGGCCCAGCCGAAGTCCCCACAATGGCATAGTGGGTGGGCGGAGGCCTGGGAAACCTACTGGACCCCGAAATGTGGACGTCAAAACCATGGCTCGCTGAGGTCATCCATCATTGAAAATCACACAGGTTTTGTATTGATTCTTAAGTCAAATTCTGGCAAATGACTTATCCCCTCTCCCCTCATATTCCTCCTCTATGAGACCAGGATAATAAACCTGTGACCAGGATGGAAGAAATAACAGATGGGAACTTGGCTAGGACAGAGCTTAGCCCAGAGGGAGGGAGTTCCTTCCTGCTTCATTAATCTCACAGCCTCAGTTTCTTCATCTGTGAAATGGGAAGAATCACACCCCCCGTGCAGCCGTAAAGAGCACTGTCCCTAGAGCTTCTGGGGAAGGGGCGAGGTTCTGGTGTACAGACTCTGGGGTCCCAATCCTAAGCGACCTGGGACTAGTCACTGAACTGCTCTGTGCCCCCTTGTTCCTCCTCTGGTTAGTAAGAACTGTGTGAGGGAGTAGAGAGGAAGACCTGTGAACAGAGCCCCACACACAGTAAGTACCATGGTAGCTCCCATGAGAAGGCCTTGGCCAGTACCTAGTGCATTGTAAGCACTCCGTAAACAATGGCTGTTTTGTTCTAGTAAGGAGGGTCACCTCCACACGCCTCCCCAGCCCTCTGGCTTCAGCCTCCAAGATACAGCCCCACCGGTCTCAGGTGAGTTGGATGGAGTTGACCTTGTAAGGAACGTGGGCCCCGTAGGACCCCCGCCCCACCTTTGGGGGCCTGTTCAGGCCTCCAGCTCTCCCTCCAGACACACCCCTTCCCTCCTCTTCCCTCCCCACCTAAGGGCCCGTCCTTCACCCACTTTGCTCCCCACCCGCATCAGCTAATTGGCGATGACTCACGGTGTTGCTGGGGCCGAGGCTGCGTGGGTGATCTACCCTTCTCCGAGCCATTTCCCTTCCCACAGCCCCCGAGAGCATGGCGCCTGCCGTCTCAGAATGCTTTCCAATCCCTGGCACCCCCTTCTCTCTAGAGAACTTTCTGACATGGCAACCCATTCCAGGAGGCCAGACATTCCCCCAAGATGTCCCAAAAGTCCTCCCCTGCTCCCCTAACTCCGCGTGTTGGCGTCCGTGCATTCCTGCCTAAATGGGAAAAAAGCAGCTTCCAGTATTCTGTCTGATGCCTTCTATAATGAGAACAGCAGCTGTGGGGGCTTTACCTTGCTTTTTCTGGACTGCAGGCTTCCTTTGCCTCCCTGCCTGACGCTCAAATGCCCAGGACAGACAGAGCAACCTGGAGTGGGACCGAGTGCCATGAGCAGGGGGTTCCTTCCACCCTCTGGCCTCTGAGCAGCTGGCCTGGGCTTATCCTCCCTCCCATCAGATAATCCAGAGGCCAGGCCAGAAGCCCCTCATGGGGCCTCATGGCTTCGTGCGCATCCAGGAACTCAGCCGGGCTCTGGGCTAACCAGTGCGGGGACCAGAGGCCAACCCATGGTCCATTTTCAAAACTACAACTGGGAAGGCGAGGACGTGGGTCTGCACCCTAGCCCGCTCCTTTGTTAAATAAAACAAACCTAGAACACAGAGTGCACACCTCCAAGCCCCTGCACGGAGCTCGGCCAAGCCCAGGTAGAGTCCGAGCAATGCTGACGACCTCGGCAAGTCCTGGGCTGGGCCTGGCCTCTGGGGCGAAGCCATACCCCCCCACCCCTGTGACTGTCACAGCCCAGTGGGGAAGAGAGACTGAAGGGACTCCAGTTCTGGGTGAGGGTAGGGGTGGCTCAAGGCGCTGTGCCAGGGAGGACCCGGGACCCAGGGTACAGACACACAGTGACGTTTGGCTGATCCCCCTTCCCCTTTGGAACCCCCTCTGACCCGTCACTTTTGCCGGCTTCTCCCGGAACACTTAGGGTCCTATCTTTCCTCTCCCAGTCCTGGAAGCAGCCCCCAGACTCACTGGCTGCAGAGTTCTCGCCCCTAGATCCTGCTCCCCAACACTTCTACACCCCACACCCGCCTTGCATGACTTGTTACTTAAACATCCCGCTTCCCCCCACCACCACGCCCCCGCCCCCCAACCTAGGGACCCAGCTAGGTGCTGTTCCTGAAGGGGTGGGTCATCACTCCCTTGCAGACAGATTACCCAGGCTCAGTTTCAAATTAAAAGCAGCTCAGCTTTATCAAGGGCTAAACTGATACTGCAGGTTTTAAGCTCAAACGCAAGGCTTCAAAGGCATTTCCTGCTAATGAGATTAAATGAGATAATGCGTGTGGAGCCGGGTGGACTTTCAGGAACAGCACGGGGAATCTCGTTGGCTCTTCTTTGATGTTAGGCACTTGAGAGGGAAAGTTCCCAGAGCTGTGCTGCTCCGGCATGGAAGGGGCACCAGGAATGAGGTGAGCAGCAATCTCAGGCACCGGTGTGTACAAGGGGGTGCATATGAGAGCATGAGGGCACATGACTGAGGGGCGAGCTCGGAGATGCGTGTTGTGGGGTCCCGCCATGTGCCACTGGATCTCCTCTCTCCCGTGGGGTCTCACTCAGTAGCTCTGTCTTGCTGCCTCCGCCATGTTGGCCTCACCGTGGTCAACACAATCCCTTCTGGCTTGGCCTGAGCCCCTTACCCTGAGTTCCCTCCAACTGAGCAGAGACTGATTGCCATTTCCAAAATGATTTTGCAGGAAGAACCACATAGGGCCTATAGTGATGTCTTAAGGCCAGATTTCAGTTCCAAGAAACTCCAAGGGAACAGCAAAGACTTTTTGAAACTCTGATTCGCCACTTACGTTAGCCACACGACACGACAAGTGCCCATCTGGGCACACAGGGATTGTTCTGGACTCTCTCTGCTGCCTACCGGCCAACTGTGGTCTCACCGAGCCAGGCGAAGGGGACTTCGTACCTCCTCCCTCCTACTCTGTTCAGGACGGTGCTGGGGGCTTTGCAATGTTAACTTACACATTCTGAGTAATGACTTTGGAAACACAGGGCCCAGAAAGCTCAAGTGCTTTGTCTAAGGTCACAGAGCTAGTAAAAAGAGCTTCAGTTACGGAACATCCTCTGTGCTAGGGGAAAAGCCAGTCCGCATTGCATACGGGCCATCACTGGACCCTCCCAAAGGACTAGGACAAGCTCAGGTGCTAATCGCTAACCATATTGTCCCCCTTTTACAGATGAAGAAATAGATGTTAGAGAAGGGAAGTGATTACTCCACTGGGACCCTCCTAACTTTCTGAGGGCTTTGCCCCGGTCACTCCAGCAAATTTAAGGATTTTCAAGCAGTCACACTCCATCGGGGCAAGAAGCAGGGGCTTGGGGGCCCAACTCTGCCTGTGTCCCCGTGGGGCCGTGGGGTCGTGGGGCCCTGACTCCCTTTCTTGGACTCAGCTGGAGAAGGAATTTTGCATGCTGGGGTTCGCTAAGCCTGTGCCAAGCCCCCTTCCCCCTCCTCCTCCACCAATCCCTGAGTACCCCCTTTCCCTCGCAGAGGACTAGCTCCAGCAGAGTTCCTGGGTCACTTCCTGGGACTCGGGGCAGCCCTCCCTCCTGGTGCTGAGTCCCCTTTTTCTAGCACCCAGCAGAACCTCCGTTGTCCTCTCCAGCAGGGTGGGCTGGCAACCGTCAGGGGTCAGGACCCTCGGGTTTTAATCCTGTGTGACTTCAGGTGCCATAACTCACCTCTTTGAGCCTGTTTCCCTCCTAAGATGCAAGTGACGGGAGTACTCCCTTCAAAGAGATGACTGAAAGCTTTCTTTACCCTTCCCCTCCTTTTCTTGTTCTCAGTTTTCCCGTTCAATGATCACTATTTATACAGCACGTACTCTGTGCCAGGCACGGTTGTAAGCACTTTGATTTCTTAATTGAATCCTTGTAACAGTCTTGTGAGGGAGGCACCGTTATTCTCGTATTTGAGAACTCCGAGGCACAGAAAGGTAGCAGAACTTGCCCAAGGTCACACCGCTTTAAAAGAAAAACAACAACACTGAAATGTAACTGATGTATAGCATTATCTGATGCACAGCTTTTAAGAGGCAGAGGCAGGAATCAGACCCAGGCAGGCGGGCCCCGGAATTCACGGTTTTCACTTCCTCCTCTCCACCGAGATAACATGTATAGCTTTTGAGCATAAAACGCAACCGAAAGGAAATGCTTCACAAGCAGCCACTGGAGTCACCGTGTGAGTTCAAAGCCGGTCATCGTACTTCTGTGGGTCTCCGTGTTTTTCGTCCCTGCCATGGGACCTGTGACAACGTCCCTGACAGATTTCCATAGGATGATGGGTGTGAAGCGCCCACCACAGATCTAACACAGATCAAGCCACGGGCTTCCTCCTTTCCAGAGGGGACAGGTAGAGAGAGCTCAGGAGGGACTTTAGTTAGACACATTCATTGAACCAGCGAGTGCAGGTGTGGAAAAACCTTGTTGGGGGGGGAGGACAAGTGAAGTAAGAGATGATGCAGCAGATGTGCAAGAGTATAGAACACCCGGGGGTACAGGCCAGAGAGGGGGAGGGCAGGGGGTGGGGACCACGAAGAAGGCTTGTGAACTAATGGGGCCAGCTAATTCTCGCACTGAACCCTGAGCAAACCAAAGTCTCAGGGAGGAGACACAAAAAGGCCAGAGCTCAAGAAAGAGGGGACAATGGGATTTGCATCCAGGACAGGTAGGTGGTTCCTATCTCTGCCAGACTGGCCTTCCTCGGGATGATGGGGCCTCAGCTATAAGGTCAAGGTCCAGGTAAGGAGTTAATGTTTCCTACAAAGCTCCAGCAGAAGGAATGTGAGAGTCCTTCCTGAACGATGGTCCTAAGTAAGCAGGGGCTCCCTTGGGACATGGGGCTGAGGAAGGTGGAGAGGCCTGGCTTAGGACAGGACAGGCAGGACAATGAATCAGGAGCAGGGATAGCTCAGTCCTGCAAGCCGGCAAGGATCCAGCTGGGGTTTGAGGGGGAGGATCCCTGCTGGAATCCAAAGAAGGGCTGAGAGTGCACCCCTGCCGGAGAAGGCTTTCCCCAGGCACAGGTCGCAGAGCCACCTGTCCTGGGACCCATGGCTAGAGGGTGACAGGAGCCCTTTCCAGGGAGGCTGTCCTTTGTCCTCAGAGGCAGGAAAGCCACTTCCCGTGGGCCCAGCCATCCCTTGAAGAGCCAGGCCAGGCCCAGCAGCCTCTGTCCTCACTTGAAACTGGAGGAGGGCTACAACAGACTCACCCAGAGCCATGACCCCAAGGGGGCAGATTCCTTTTTTTCTGGAGAGCTCCTTCACAGCGCCTCCATTTCCTGTCAAGACGAGTCCAGAGGCCCCACAGTGAGGTCACCCCCGTGAGGTCTGACCTCAGTGTTGCCATGGGGACACTACCGATGCCACCGCCACCTGCCGAGCTGCACCTTTCTTCCAGAAGGAGTGGGAGGGGCAGCGACTGATGTTGACTACGTGTCACCCTGCTCCTGGTCCGCTTGCTTCCCGCTACCCCCCCTCCCCGGACATAAATGGTCACAGTGGAGGGGGTGCAGGGAACGCATGTGGGGCCTGCTGGCTTCATTGTGTGTGTGTCTGTGTGTTTGGGGCATGGGGAGAGGGATTTATGAGCCCTCCCGGGGTGCCTCGTTTTCTTGTCTCCCTGCCCTGGGCTGGGATGCAGCTCACTGAGCTCCTTATGGGCCCAGCCTGTCATTCACAGCAACCTGGTCTCCATAGCAACTGGCTGTGACATCATGAGGAACCTACAGACCCTGTAGTTGGGGCAGAGGAAGTGCGAATGCATCCTTTGGGCGAAAAGCTCCAGCTTCCCCATCGGAAGCCCCTCCTGTGATCGAGAAAGCGGGCGCAGAGAACATCAAGTGGGAGAGGGTTTGTCCTCGGAAATACGAGGTTTTTCTGTGAGAGGCAAACTGAGGCTTCTCTGGAGGCTTGTGTGGAGTCTAAATGAAGTCTCCTCCCCCACTTCCTCCCCTCTCTGTCTCATCCCTGCAAAATTACGTCTCCATTTCCTCAACCGTAAAGTGGGGATAATAGAAGTCACTCTTCATTGAGTGATTATTATGCGCCAGGCGCTGTGGACTTTCTCATTCGCCTCGTGACAACCCAATAAAGTAGTTTTCCTTTTAGAACTCTTCCTTTTATAAGTGGAGGAGAATGAAGCACTGCAAAAGGATTTGAACTCAGACAGTCTGGCTCGAGAGAGTATTCACAGCCTCCCCGGTGCTCAGCGGCACCTCTATTTCCAGCCACGCTCTGCCAAACGGTTCCACTCGAGCTTTAACTCACTTTGCACTGCCAGCATCTCGCCTCGTGTGAGCACAAAGACTTTTTTCTTTTTTTTTTTTTTTTGCCCTGGAGTTTGTGCAGTGCCCAACATGGACTGCTGGCAGGAGCGTGCTCAGCGTAAGGACATGCTGAGGGGGGTGGTTAGCTTCCACTGCGCCAGCCTCCTGCGGTGGGGCATGGGAGGTTATAAATGGGTGCTTCTGTCAGTCTGTCATCTGGCTGATAAGCCGGAGGGTCCTTCTATTTACCGTTGGGAAGGTCCTGGTAGCACTGAGCCCCAGTCACCCACAGCTGTGACCTGGAGATACCCCATGACGTTAGTTTTTCTTTTTTCTGCTTTCCTTTTCTTGCTTGTGTCGGTCCCCCATTTCTGCTCCCTGGGATCACCTCCAAAATAAACTCCCTATATACATGTCCTTGCATCAGGTTCTGATGGTGAGGGGCCCCCAGGACAAGACAGTCGGCGCTGTCACAGCACTGTGAGCAACACCTCAGGGCGGCATTCCCGACCTTGACTCCTCGCTGAGATCCCGTGAGACCCCTGTTGCGGGGGATGGGAGGTGGGGACAAGCTCGGGCAGACAAGCATCACATTTATCAAGACTGTCTCTCCCGTAGTGAGCTGGCACAAGGTGCAGGTGGACGGTGAAGTATGGGGTTCTGGGAAAGCTCCAGCATCTGAACGACGTGGGGGCAGTGGTAATGACAGTGGGGTTGGCCGGCTGCTGTGAACTGCTTTGGCATCCTTAAAGAAAGAATATATCATGTTTGGGTGCCTGGCTGGCTCAGTTCATTAAGTGTCTGCCTTCGGCTCAGGTCATGATCCCGGGTTCCCAGGATCAAGTCTCGAATCAGGCTTGTCCCCAGCTTGGGAGTCAGGGTCCCACACTTGGCGCAGCGGGGCCCTGACCTTGCTTAGGTCTGTCCGGGCTGT